>NC_030430.2:18172726-18415226 GCF_001660625.3 Ictalurus punctatus
TTAACTCCTTGTTCTGTTCAGGCCAAAATGTTACATAGTTATTTTTGCCACATTGATGTTCTGGGTAATTTTCTTCTTTGGAGTAGTAAGGTGAAATAAATGTTTGTAATTGTGAACCACAAAGGTAATATTACCATATGTCTCACCTGTACACACACACAAATGTGTAGTTTTGGATGTATTGGATTATTTTTAAATGTTGGTTATATTTTTTATAAATTCTCAATAAATGTCTATATAACATTGAGTGTAATGAACTAAACATGGGGGTTAAGCAGACTACACATGCACACCTATAAATCTTTTTTATTTTTATATAATGTACATTTCTTTTAAAATCATATGTTTTATTGAAACCCAACTCTAGTTATGTTCTCTTCTGACTTTTAAAAAAAGTTGGCTGTATATATATATATATATATATATATATATATATATATATATATATATATATATATATATATAATATACTTGAGTTGAGAATATTTTGCTTTAGAAGTTTTTATTAAGTCCACACATAAATAATTACTGTTTATAGGCTATGTATATGTACATACAGTGGTGCTTGAAAGTTTATGAACCCTTTATCATTTTTTATGTAGGCCTATGTCTGCATAAATATGACCTAAGACATCATCAGATTTTCGAACAAGTCCTAAAAGTAGAGAACCCAATTAAACAAACGAAACAAAAATATTATACTTGGTAATTTATTTATTGAGGAAAATGATCCAATATTACATATCTGTAAGTTGCAAAAGTATGTGATCCTCTGGGATAAGTAGTTAGTTTGAAGGTGAAATTAGAGTCGGGTGTTTTCAATTAGTGGGATGACAATCAGGTGTGAGTGAGCGTTCTGTTTTATTTAAAGAACAGGCTATCAGAGACTGATCTTCACAACACATATTTGTGGAAGTGTGTCATGACACGAACACAGGAGATTTTTGAGGACCTCACTTTGGACTCCACCAATCCACAGTCAGACAGATAGTGTACAAATGGAGGAAATTCAAGACCAATGTTACCCTCCCCAGGAGTGGTCTACCAACAAAGATCACTCCAAGAGCAAGACATGTAATAGTCCACGAGGTCACAAAATAAGCCAGGGTAACTTCTAAGCAACTAAAGGCCTCTCTCACATTTACTAATGTTAATATTCATGAGTCCACCATCAGGAGAACACTGAACAACAATGGTGTGCATGGCAGGGTTGCAAGGATAAAGCCACTGCTCTCAAAAAATACATTGCTGTCTGTCTGCAGTTTGCTAAAGATCACGTGGATAAACCAGAAGGCTGTTGGAAAAATGTTTTGTGGCAGGATGAGACCAAAATAGGACTTTTTGGTTTAAATGAGAAGCGTTATGTTTGGAGAAAGGAAAACAGTGCATTCCAGCATAAGAACCTTATCCCATCTGTGAAACATGGTGGTGGTACTATCATGGTTTGGGTCTGTTTTGTTGCATCTGGGCCAGGATGACTTGCCATCGGTGATGGAACAATGAATTCTGAATTATACCAGTGAATTCTAAAGGAAAATGTCAGGATATCTGTCCATGAACTGAATCTCAAGAGAAAGTGGGGCATGCAGGAAGGCAACAACCCTAAGCACACAAGTAGTTCTACCAAAGAATGGTTAAAGAAGAATAAAGTTAATGTTTTGGAATGGTGAGGTCAAAGTCCTGACCATAATCCAATAGAAATGTTGTGGAAGGACCTGAAGCAAGCAGTTCATGTGAGGAAACCCACCAACATCCCAGAGTTGAAGTTGTTCTGTACTGAAGAACGGGCTAAAATTCCTCCAGGCCGATGTGCAGGACTGATCGACAGTTACCGGAAACATTTAGTTGAAGTTATTGCTTGAAGCTATTAGTTGAAGTTATTGCTGCACCAGATACTATGTAATATTATGTATAGATATGTAATATTGGATAATTTTCCTCAATAAATAAATGACCACGTATAATATTTTTCTCTCATTTGTTTAATTGGGTTCTCTTGGTCCACTTTTAGGACTCGTGTGAAAAGCTGATCATATTTTAGGTCATATTAATGCAGAAATGTAAAAAATTATTAGTTTTAGCTAAGAACCATTAACTATCTGAAGGTGTAGTCCATTGTGAATCCATATGGTATGTTTGTAAATAGGAATTAATTCATTTAGTCTAAAAAAACAAAATACCTAGATTAAAAGAACCAGTATTCTGACCTTTAAAGACGTGTTCACTTTTATTTTGTGAACATGACTATTTTGTAATTAAGATTACCATTTTAGAATGTAGTCCACTTTTTAGTATTTTTGCATTTCTTAAATTAAAAGCCTAAAATCTGAAGTGGTATTGAATAGTCTGGTTATTTTACTGGGACTATTTAAAAACAATGAATTAAAAACTATAATTTTCATACTGAATAATATATGAACCCAAGGTCTGGTTGTATTATTTTCTGGCCTCTTTATCAATAGGTTATTTTTGTCCTAAATGTTATATTTAGCAGTTAATACTGTAATTGTAACTACTGTAAAATAATTTATTTATACTACAATGGAAAATGTATTATGACCTTTAAATACATCATTAAACTTTTATTTCACTTTTTAATCATGTTGTATATGTATTATGTGCATTAAAAAAAGCAACTCAAATAATGAATGGCACAAAACTTAATTACTGACAAACAATGAAAAAGTGTAGGCATAAAGGTTGGCCTAGTTACAAAGACTGACTAATGACAGCAAATGCTATTAATAGGCTAGTAAGTCGCTGTCTGCTGGTAGCTGTGACAATAGACACAAAACAGATCATTAACTCATAAGATGAAAATATGCTACACACACACACACAGCCTTGATGCACTTTTTATTCCAAACATTGGTGAGTTTGTATAGACTAGTTCGACGTTTATATACATTTATTCACACAAAGGCAGTCTTTACAGTTACATTCTACAAAGTCCAATTTTGATGTGACCTATAACTCACAAGAAATGTCTTCCTAACTGTTCATATGTATTTGATCATTTCAAAGAAAATCCCAACATAATCTCAACACTTGAAAATTTGTACCATTTGCTTTTCTTACTTGTATGAAATCAGACCAACTGCACAACATTGCCCTTGTTCATTCAAATCCTTACAAATTTCTCAGGAGATCAAATTGGAAAATCCCTTTGGTAGTTTATTTATAGTCCTACTGTGGACAACTATGTGGAAATGAAAAGGTTGGGATAAGTATAAAGAAAATAATTATAGCTTAGACAAGGAATCACAAGAAAATAGTGGATATAAATAAGGTCTAGATTTTGATTTCCGTGCGAAATGTTTGTGCGTGTTCAAGTTTAGCTGGATGCCTTCGAGCTTTGATGGTGAGTGTCCCCTCAGGCCCCAGGGAAGACGTCACAGAAGTGGGGTCCACATCCTCCGGTAGTTGGCATTTATGGGTAAAAGTGTTCATCACTGTGCCATCTGTGGCAAGCTGTGCAACAAAATACAAACATGTTGAATGATATAAAAGCTTTAAGCAGAATTTTATATTGAGATATAATGTTTTCTGCCTGGAGATTCTACACTTTTAACTCTCAAGTGCTGTTGTGAATAGTCCCAAATGGACAAAGATGTGCACTTTCCAAAAACAACTTATCCTCAAATCTCACCCTTACTTAAGTGGATCATCTATCCTGGATACTGCAGATTTCTACCTAAGAACTGCTGCTATAATCATAAATACTCTTCTGTGTTTATTCCAGGACACTTATTCACACTATTCTTATACTGAACACACTTCAGTACTGCTTGTACTTAATGATTTATAATCCCACTATGTCGACTCATCCAGAAGATTCCCTTTTTGAATCTAGATCCTCTCAATGTTTCTTCCTTCTAAGATCTCAGGGAGTTTTGTAATCTAAATCTACAGATTTCTGTAAAGCTGCTTTGTGACAGTGTCTGTTGTTAAAATGCTGTACAAATGTTACTGATTCAAATTTAATTGAATTTGTATCACCTTTTCTGCACGAACTTCAATCTGGTTGTTGGAGGTGGTAACAATCACGTCCTCCGGAGAGAAATCACAGACATCTACTGTGAACTGGTAGGTGTCACCTAGAGTTTTGATGTTTCCCGGTGTCCCAGTCAGACCTAAAATAAATTATGCATGTGACAAACATTCGATACAGATTCTAATGCTGACACCATTATCTAGGCCTTTTTTACCTTTTCTTTTCCCAATGTATTTAAATAAACTTCATACTGTATATTTACTGGTGGCAGTCAATATAAAGATGCTACTATAATCTTCCAGTTTGTTTAAGCACAACTGAATGGCAAATGTGAATTTCTCTGCATAAATCTGCCTCTGTTGTGAGCTTTACTGTGCGAATCTCAGACTGTCCCTTTTGTGTCTTCGTAACTAAGCAACACATGAGCAACTGTTCCCCCAAGGCACAGTGGTGAAATCATGTCCTTGGCCGTGATCCACAATTTTCTGATGCCTAACCTGTACTTCAATGCCACTTGACCATGTTAAAGGACATACTGACCTAACAGTCATCCACGGAAATATCCTAAGGCACTCATAACTTAACAGTACTATATTAATTATATTATAAGCCAACACACTGGACCTGATTTATGCAAGTAATTGATATGGATATGTTTGCCTGTGGTATATCTGGGTTCTATTGTGAGTAAATTAGAAAATGAATCCCTACTTTAAACCATTTCAAGAAGAGAAAAGAAGCTGTGCATGGAAGCAGCATATCCTGTGTTGGGGAAGCAAATCTACATTGATCCAGAGTGAATGAGACAATAAGATAACTCACTTGGAAAACCCAATGCATCCTTGGGGCACATGAAAGATCCAAAGTCCTCAGCAAACAGCCCCCTGCTTTTCTCCATGTATGGGGTTGATGAGGATGAAGATGAGGACGTCTGGTGAAAACTGCGCTCCGATCGAGAAGCAGAAGAGCTGTTCACGCTCATTAGTGTTCGCAAGTTTCAGTGGGAGTAAATTAATATCCTTTTACAGAGCAAGGCTTGAGACCAGAATGGTCATAAAGTGAAAATCAAAAATGGCTTTAGGCAGGTCTTGTCCAAACAATGTCTGAATTATTGCAGCCAGCCTCTGTCTTGCTCTCCTCTACAGTTATCTCTTTTGGGCTGCTCTTTCTCACTAGTGGACCACGGTGGTCTGTGGGTATTCTCAGTCCGGCTGGCTTTTATATTCAGGGTTTGAACTATGAGGCTTTTTTTCTCTCCCTCTTGTCTGTGTATGTACACACAAGATGTGCAGGATGACTATGTGCTATATTTATCTTGTGAGGCAGAGAAAAGAGAGGGGGTCTGTGGTCGGAAAACTTTTGGTTGGTGAGGGTTAGGGGTTAAGAAAGGGTCCCTGACAAAAGGGTCAACGGTTGACATTACAAACTCTTGCGTCCTGAAATAGCGATTTATCTTAGCTCTTTAGGTTTTTTATTCACTTATCTTTACCATCCTGTCAGGTGACATATGCAAAGATTTTACTCTGGAAAGGAATTTTCAAGGTCTATGATATATCACTAGAGCTCTATGTAGGACCAAACGTCACTATGTATACAAATAGTGACACCAATGAAACATGGAAGGAATGCCGAGAGGCTGCAAAGGATGGATGATGTCAAGAAAAGGGATTAGTTAACACTTGTTTGTATGGATGTATGTATACATTGGGCAACAAAATTTTTGGAATTTAAAGGCCCACAGCAGAATAACATAATACACAGCAGCAATGTTAACGGAAATCTAACAATTATGCCCTCTGTCCTTGTTTTGACCTGATTTTAGGTCACTAGTCACCTGATTTTACGTCACGTTTCTCTAGTATGCAACTCTAGTAGTGTAGTTCAGCTCCTTGTCCCCTGTCTGTATAAACTTTAAAGTCCTTCACTAATCGGCTAAATCCAGCCCAGCAACTCACCACTTCTCCTAAAGCATGCGTCACCAAAGCAGCACTGTGGACACACAAGTGTTTCTATTCTGGTGAGAGAGAGAGAGAGAGAGAGAGAGAGAGAGAGAGAGAGAGAGAGAGAGAGAGAGAGAGAGAGAGAGAGTTTGCAGCTGTTTACATTTTAATCACTCTCAGCACGGGCTGTGCTGGATCATTGAGTGAGTCTAGTTCCCCTTATTCCCACCTCCACAAATGACAATGAATGACCTTGTATGTCACTTGTTTTCAACATGAATACAGGTATAAGACCACATTCTCAATGAATCATCTACAGTAGACAGAAAGAAAGCTTACTTCATAAATGAAGCAGACAAGAGCACAGACATGTTCCTGTCCATGTGCCTGTGTTTTTCTCAGCAGCTTCACATTACATAATCTATCATTAGCTTTGTCCCATGCTGCCACTGTCTATGCTATTAGTGGTCAGTTGAGAGAAACCCAGGAACAGCAGTGTGTAACATACAATGGTACTGAAATTATAGTAAAGAGAGGGAATTGTGTTGAGTGCCAAACCCAGATCTTTACTATCAAACAAATAAAGGAAAGAAAGAAACATAACTGTTTTTTGTAGTTTGTAATGAATTGTTGGTGGCACGTTATTAATAAATGGGTATTTATCAACAAACAATACATCAGTAGGAAGAAGTCTGTGAAAAATATGTAATATCAACACATTACTATAGCCCATATACTGTAATTACCTATACAAATTTTTATCTGTATCCATATAATAACGTATAATTTTGATTATAACTATTACAGAAACGGAGTGACACTAAACCATTAGTCATTTTAGTGAATGTTTGATATACAGTACTCTCACCAGCCACTTTAAAGGCACACCTGAACAGATCATGTGGCAACAACACAGAGATTGGAAATAAAACCTTGCCTGCCCTTTTTCTAATCTTCAGCTGTCCAGTTTGTATGAGCCGGTACTCAGTGCAGCCTTGGATTCCTGTTCTTGGCTTACTGGAGTGGATTCTGATGTGTTCTGCTGCTGTTGTTGCCCATCTGCTCTAAGAGTTGGTGTATTATGCATTCTGAGATAATTTTTTTCTCACCATGGTTGTAAAGAGTGGTTATTTGAGTAACTGTAGCTATCCTGACAACTTGAATCAGTCTGGCCATTCTCCTCTGTCCGCTTTCATCAACACGGCACATTCACACCATTCTGTGTAAATGCTAGAGACTGTTGCGCATGAAAATCCCAGGAGATGAGCAGTTTCTGAAAAACAACCACACCACAGTCAAAATCACTGAGATCACATTTCCTCCCCGTTCTAATGTTTGATGTGAACATTAACTGAAGCCCTTGAACTCTAGCTGCATTATTGTGTGCTTTTCACTACCGCCACATGACTGGCAGCATAATCTCTGCTTAATAGACACATCACACTTATTCCTTTCAAAACGTTAGAGTTATTACCCCAGAATAAAGTAGTTCTAGAGAAATTTTGTGGTATGAGGACTAAAAATACGGATACGTTTTTTTTTTTTTTTTTTTTCTAGCTTCATTTCTTTGCCATCACATTTTTAAATGGTCAGATGAAGTCAGCTGGGTTTTGGAATTAAATTCTTACTTGGGTCTCGGTCATTGCAGCTGACATCAAGTGAGTCTCTAAAATGACAACATCCCTTATTTGTGGAATACAGTTAGTGTGTATTGCGTTGTTAAGATATAGACAAGTGTTATTAACCAGGATTAGATGAGGTGAATTGGGACTCGAAAATACAACATTAAACCTTTTTTTTGTATAACATCATCAGTCATAAAAAATCAGTTCAGTGATGGAAATAACTACATCACACAACCTATGTACAGTATCTCCTTCCACTACCTGTTTATATTTCCATGGAGATTATGAAAAAGACATCAGAATGTGTCACGTAACGGAGGCTGAGACAGAAGCAAGTGTAGGTTAATTAGTTTAAACCAATAAGTTCAAAGGATCAGGCAGAAATCAAGGTACATAGGCAGGCAAGGGTCAATCAATCAGACAAACAGTCCAAACTAGGAAAGACAAAGAGACAAGGTCTTAAACAAGGACCAGGTCAAAACCAGGATAAGCAAACACAATAACAAGGCTTGGTAATGGCAGTGACAGAAGGCAACTGAGCGTATACTTCGCCGATAGTGAATGCATTGAAAGTCCTTTTAACCTGTGATTGTGCTGTGAATTGGATGCAGGTGTGTGTGATTAGAATGAAGGTGAGCGGTCCATGGTGGCCATGTTTATGGGCTGCAGTGCAGGATGGGAAATGAAGTCACTGGTTAGCTGTGATATGACAAAAGGTCAGTTAACTAATACAAGACTAACAGATTTTTAGACTTGAGATTTGTTACTTCTACAGTTCCTTTACATTATTTTGTAACAACTAAGAAATTCACATGCAATTTATGAAAAAAGCTTATCCTGATACCATTTTTTTGTTACCTCTCCCTTACAGGGGAAAAAAACCACTTACATTTCACAGGTGAAAACAAGTGAAGGTGTATTTCACCATGTTAAGTAAACACATGAGACATTATGTGAAGAATATAGAAAATAAAACCAAATTAATGAATTAAGCAAAAAAAATAAAATAAATTAAATCACAGGTAAGTGAATAATTTGAAACTATCGCATGTGAAAAATATAAAAACACATGCACTAAAAGCAAAATGTCCACACATTAAAAATGTCTGAAACATAAGCTGCAAAGTGTTTAAAAACCACATGTGTAAAGTCCACATACAGTATCCTTTCAACACACTTCATATTGTTTTGATTTTAGTGTATACAGTTGTAGAAGATTAATGATTTATAATACCACTATCCGGTGTCACACAGAATAGGATGGGTTCCGTGTCGAGTCTGCATTCTCTCAAGGTTTCTTCCTCATGTCATTTCAGGGAATTTTTCCTTGGTACTGTTGCCTCTGTCTCTCTCATTATGGATCTAATTATAAATCTACACACAGATTTCTGTAAAGCTGCTTTATGATAATGTCTATTGTTAAAAGTACGATACAAAAAAATTTTATTGACTTGATTATTCAAATGTGACGTTCATGTGACATTTCTGGTTTTATCACTGACTTGTTTCAATGACAATTAACAGACTTATTATTTAACAACAATTACGAAATAGATGTATTGTAACCATGTCAATGATGTCCTATCTACAGACCTACAGACTACTAAGAATAGAGGTCAATTGGTGTAAAATACACTAACTCTTAATCTGTGCTATCACTTTATTTTAGAAGATGTATTTACTTAGGTAAGTACATATGTAGTATATTACAAGTAATATTTAGTATGTATTGTCATTCATTCATTCATCTTCGGTAGCCAGTGGTCAGGGTTCTGTAGATTCAGAAGTTATCCCAGGAACACCGAAACATAGAAATCACCCCGGTGGATAGCCAGTCCATTACAGGTCACCAGACACACATTCGTACCTAGGGGCAATTTAGAGTAACCAGTTCACATAACTGCATTTTTTAAGACAGTGGAAGGAAACTGGAGAACCGAGAGGAAACTCACATGGACATGGGGAGAACATGCAGAGAGAGTAACCTGAACTCAGGTATTGTATTGTAGCAGATTCAACAGTGTATCATCAAACATCAAATCATTGTATTAAGAAACAAAATAGTATACAGTACTAAGATTTCCTACATTGTTATATAAAGTGCTACTGATTTTGCTGAAGTGCTATTAAAATAGGTCTAAAGAAAAGAAAATGAGAAATGACAAATAGCAGCAGCTCACCAGTCATGCAGTGGAGAGAGTATATTTAATTCCATGCACACTTTCTCCGTCTACCCATCAGCATAGCGCAGGTTGATACCATGGGGACAGAGATTTTCACTATTGATTTCGTTTAAATCAACTGCAATTTCACCTCTGCGCTCTTGTTCAGTCATTCAGCTGTCTGGGTTTTTCACTTGTTATGCTCTCTGTGGGTTTCAAACAATGATAGAATGACTACTACAGGTAAACTGTGCTGTTATTCAAGCATTTGCAGACAAATCAAGACACAAAAGATGAAAAAAATAATCGCGTCCTGGAGCCGTGACTCATTTGAATCTTTGCAACATGCTCTCACATAATACATGAAAGAATATTATTCATATTATACAGTATATGATTTAAAAAAAAAAAAAATGTATCCACCAGATTTAAACATTTACATTTTGAAGCTAGCTTCATCTTATTGACAGACAACAATATGGATAACTTAATAGAGTCCAGAAAAATATGTGTCTGAGAAAAGATTGCATTCACCTTTAGGGTCAGCAGATAGCCGTCCAAAAACTTGCACCATGCATGAATTTGAATAGTACTCAAATGTGCAGACACAATACAAAAGACCTTTTCTGAAGGTCGGCGGGTTTCCTTCACTTCCCGTGAGCTGAATTCACCTCTTACTGATAAAGACTTCCATCACTTCACAGTAAAGACTTTCATTAAACATCTAAAAGGCCATGTCTTGGCATGGCATTTAGAGATTTAGAATGAATGTAATAGAAAAATAAAGGAAAGTTGAGTCTCACATTGTTCCAGTTCAGCGCATACCCTAAGGCAATAACAACAAAGGACAAATGCACCATTAATGAGTTAGAGTTGAACTTGCTTTCTCTTTTTCCTCCTCAGTTCATTCCAGATCTGAGAATTTATGGTTGTGATTTGTGAAAGAGCAGAATACTGGACTGCACCTTCTTCTTGAAAAGGTAAGATTTATTTATGCCTTGTATGAAGTGTACACTGTGTACCTTGACACAAAAGCTTTTTGTCTGTTAGTGGTAAAAGTTTAATAGAGCTGTAATAACGTCTTAATCACTTCATAGACAATGCAGCATGTTTATGTAAGCTACACAAGCCTTGGTGAAAATGAACAACATGGCATACGGCACGCCGGTGAAAAAAACACACAGGAGAAGATAATTATCTCTAATGAACGCCCCTGGAAACCGTGGCAGCCTGCCCGATCACAGATCACAGGTAAAGATTGTTTTATTTTTAAATAAAATTAATTGCTGTTGTAATTTTGTTCTTGCCTTTGATCATGCTCCATATGTTCTTCATCACAAACACACCTACCTGTAGATAGCTATAATGATGATAGCTATAATTAATGTTATGTCCAAAATTATATGAAATTTTTTCATACAAATTTCATGTCATACAGGGTGTGTGAGGCGTGTTCAGACTGCTATGCTCTCTTTGGCCGGGTTGGAGTGGTACTGTTATGCTGCCTTGGGAGTCCTCACTGCTTTTATGAGCTTCTGTATGGACCTGACAATAGGCAAGCTCCTGCGAGGTAAGCCTGTTCACACACACCTAGAGCCATGTTGCATTTTACATTCAAATCAGAAACAGAATTTCACATAGTGCATGAGTAAATATAAATTCCAGTAATATAAACATGATTAAACTATAATGATATAAAGATATGTACATATGAACTCATTTTATGCTTATTTTTTGTACCAGTACTATGTCTTAGAAATATATGCATGAGTAATATGTAATACATTAGTCATTCAAATTTTACAACCTGTCATACATTGTCATTTTCTACCTCAAGCTTTTTGGGCTCAACTTCCTGTTTGATGCTGACCATTTCCCATTATATGATGTCACATGAATTAAATCATATTTCTTCTATCAATGGCTTAGTAACATACATTTTGACTTATCAGGCTTGAAAATACATTTACCTGTTGTCCCAATATACCTGAATTCACTGTTTCTATTTTTATTACGTTTTGATAATCAGTTTTGGATTACAGATAAATAATGAACGATACTATCATTAGTTTAATGATTTGAATATGTTTGTAGCTGAGATATTTATTAAAAAAAAAAAAAAAAAAAAAAAACCTGTATAATGGAAATTTTAAATCAACCAGTGAAGGATGGAGAAATCTGACAATAATAAATTTGTAATCTAAAACTTTGCATGTGTTGTTGTTGTTGTTACTGCTAGCCCACCAGTGGCTATATGACTGTCTGGAGGGTAATATCCTGCTGCAATTCCTGTGCTGGACACTGTACCCTACCTTCCTCTGTGCTCTCTCAACCAGCTTCTCTCACAGCATCTGCCCCCAGTCTGCAGGTATCATGCCATCTTTATTCTTACTTATGTTACCTGCCTGAAAGTGGTTCTATCTCATGTTTCTGGCAAAAATTAGGTAATGATATAAACATCAAATTGTGATATTCACTGCATGAGAAAGCACTCTTAGCTGGCAAGGTTTTAGATGTCTTTTAGGTACTAGGTTTTGTTAAGGTGGCTTACCTGACATGAAAGTAGACCAAATAAATGTCCAATTTCCATGTCGTTTTGATAATATACAGGGTGTCCAAAAAGTCTCCATACGTAGGGGATTATGTGTGCCAGCACTATGTCGGTTGTGCCTTCGTCAGTGGATGTTCATGAACGTCCACTTCTTGGTTGGTCCGAAACACTTCCAGCTTCTTTGAATTTGTTAATAAGTTTGACATCAGTGTCGTATGCGATGCTCTTGCCATGTTTAGTGTTAAAGTCATATCAACCTCATCATTTCAACCTTGTGACAGCTTCCCGATCCAGCCATGAGAATGATTTCAATACATTCTTCTTTTGTCAAAGGCATTCTTAACGACTATCTGAAAAGGTGTATATATATATATATATATATATATATATATATATATATATATATATATATATATATATATATATATATATATATATATATATATATATATATATATATATATATATATATATATATATATATATATATATATATAGTATCTGACAAAAGTGAGTACACCCCTCACATTTTTGTAAATATTTGTTTATATCTTTTCATATGACAACACTGAAGAAATGACACTTTGCTACAGTGTAAAGTAGTGAGTGTACAGCTTGTGTAACAGTGTAAATTTGCTGTCCCCTCAAAATAACTCAACACACAGCCATTAATGTCTAAACCGCTGGCAACAAACGTGAGTACACCCCTAAGTGAAAATGTCCAAATTGGGCCCAATTAGCCATTTCCCCTCCCCGGTGTCATGTGACTTGTTAGTGTTACAAGGTCTCAGGTGTGAATGGGGAGCAGGTGTGTTAAATTTGGGGTCATCGCTCTCACACTCCCTCATACTGGTCACTGGAAGTTGAACATGGCACCTCATGGCAAAGAACTCTCTGAGGATCTGAAAAAAAGAATTGTTGCTCTACATAAAGATGGCCTAGGCTATAAGAAGATTGCCAAGACCCTGACACTGAGCTGTAGCACAGTGGCCAAGACCATACAGCAGTTTAACAGGACAGGTTCCACTCAGAACAGGCCTCGCCATGGTTGACCAAAGAAGTTGTGTGCACGTGCTCAACGTCATATCCAGAGGTTGTCTTTGGGAAATAGACGTATGAGTGCTGCCAGCATTGCTGCAGAGGTTGGGGGGGGGGGGGGGGGTCAGCCTGTCAGTGCTCAGACCATATGCCGCACGCTAGATCAAATTGGTCTGCATGGCTGTCGTCCCAGAAGGAAGCCTATTCTAAAGATGATGCACAAGAAAGCCCGCAAACAGTTTGCTGAAGACAAGCAGACTAAGGACCTGGATTACTAGAACCATGTCCTGTGGTCTGATGAGACCAAGATAAACTTGTTTGGTTCAGATGGTGTCAAGCGTGTGTGGCGGCAACCAGGTGAGGAGTACAAAGACAATTGTGTCTTGCCTACAGTCAAGCATGGTGGTGGGAGTGTCATGGTCTGGGGCTACATGAGTGCTGTCGACACTGGGGAGCTACAGTTCACTGAGGGAACCATGAATGCCAACATGTACTGTGACATACTGAAGCAGAGAATGATCAGTATGCAGTATTCCAGCATGATAACGACCCCAAACAAACCTCCAAGATGACCACTGCCTTGCTAAATAAGCTGAGGGTGAAGGTGATGGACTGGCCAAGCATGTCTCCAGACCTAAACCCTATTGAGCATCTGTGGGGCATTCTCAAATGGAAGGTGGAGGAGCACAAGGTCTCTAACATCCACCAGCTCCGTGATGTCATCATGGAAGAGTGGAAGAGGACTCAAGTGGCAACCTGTGAAGCTCTGGTGAACACCATGCCCAAGAGGGTTAAGGCAGTGCTGGAAAATAATGGTGGCCACACAAAATATTGACTCTTTTGACCCAATTTGGTCATTTTCACTTAGGGGTGTACTCACTTTTCTTGCCAGTGGTTTAGACATTAATGGCTGTGTGTTGAGTTATTTTGAGGGGACAGCAAATTTACACTGTTACACAAGCTGTAAACTCACTACTTTACATTGTAGCAAAGTGTAATTTCTTCAGTGTTGTCACATTAAAAGATACAATCAAATATTTACAAAAATGTGAGGGGTGTACTCACTTTTGTGAGATACTGTGTATATATATATATATATATATATATATATATATATATATATATATATATATATATATATATATATATATATATATATATACACACATACATGATTATATACAGGGTGCGTGTGTGTGTGTGTGTGTGTGTGTGTGTGTGTGTCCCTTTCATGTCGTGTTCTCGGGATAGACTCTGGATCCACCATGATGCAGGATAAATCAGTTAATGAAGATGGATAAATGAATCAAGCCTTTTGTTGCCCGGCCCAACTTTTCTGATATGTGTTGTGGCCATCAAATTCAAAATTACCTTAAAATGTTACATTTCCTCAGTTTCAACATTTGATATATGTTTTCCATGTTCTATTGTGAATAGCATATGGGTTTATGAGATTTGTGAATCATTGCATTCTGTTTTTATTTACATTTTACACAGTGTCCCAAGTTTTTTGGAATTGGGGTTGTAATTCTAAGAATTTTTGTTCAATACATAAATTTATATATGTATATATAAAGCTGTTTCTGTTTTGCTTTCCTTCAATGCTTCTGTCTTTCTCTGACTCAGGCTCAGGCCTACCTGAGATTAGGACCATCCTCTCAGGTGTGCAGTTGGCAGACTATCTCTCGCTCTCAAATCTCTTTGCTAAACTCATTGGTCTTATCAGCACACTGTCTGCAGGTAGCACTGTGTTCCTTGGAAAAGTGGTAAGATATATTGATTAATAAGCAATAATGACTGATAATAATTAAGGGCACATCCTTGAAGCTTTATTATCTTGCATATTTTGTCCACCCAATATCCTCTACAGGGTCCATTTGTCCATCTGTCAAATATGGTGGGAGCATACCTGTACCGTCTGTATGCCTCTGCTTGTGGTGAAAAGCAGGTGCTCAGTTGGCAAATTGAATTTAATGTAGCATTTTAGTAATGTTATATAAGTAGTATAACGTAATATATATAGCAGTTTGTCATATTTCCTGAGTAAATACAGTAAGACTATAGGCATATGGTTATTATGAGAATTTCTGTTTCTGTTCACGGTTTAGCGGAGAACTCAAGGAGAGATGTTGGTTGTGGCGTCAGCGGCGGGCATAGCCAGCTGTTTTGGGGCTCCAATCAGTGGTGAGCTGATGCTAATCATCTCTCCATGGCATCCATCAAGCTGCAAATCCTACAAAATCTCATTTTTATGTATCTCACTAGAACATCAGCTTTTATGCCTGTTCTAAAATTGATCTCCTCGGTCCATTCCATTCCATACTAATCCTCTCTCTCTCTCTCTCTCTCTCTCTCTCTATGTCTCACTATGTCTCTCTATATGTCTCTTGCTTTCAGGAGTGCTTTTCAGTATTGAAGTCATGGGCAGTCACTATTCCGTGCGAGATTACTGTCCATGTTTCTTTGCTGCGGTCTGTGGATCTCTCACTTACCGTCTTCTCTCTGTGTGCAGCAGAGAACAAGGCAAGAACCCAAGCACATGCTGCTCATGACACCCCCGGAAATATGGCAGAGCTCAGTCCTTAATATGATCTCATTTACGAATGACACTTTAAGTCCTCCATCTTCTCATAGGGCCTAATTAAATACTATGAGTTCGGGTCGGATTTAATTTATTTTCCAGTGAACTGACATTGCCATATAATTTGACCTTATTACAATTTGCAATGGAAAGGAGAATATGGTGTGTAGAGAAAACATGTCTGCCTTCTCTGCCTGTAGAAACAGTGCAAGCTGTGTTTAAGACAACGTTCCCAAGCGAGATCCCATACCAGCCACCTGAAATATTGATTTTTGCTTTCCTAGGGTAAGTTTTCAGTTTAGGTTTGTAAATCTGTAGCTTACCTGACACCATAGATTTCTGCGACTTTCAAATGTTCCTATTAGTTTCACTGTGAGTACTGAATAATATAATTTAGTTTTTACACTGGGCACGATTGTTTCTAAACCCCTCAACCCCACCACCACCACCACCACCCCTCACCCCCTACTCCGCAGCGTTGGTCTAGATTCAGGCTCACTTGATATTGTCGAACCCCAATACATTTGTGTTCATCTTATGTCCTCACAAATGTGCATGGAGAACACAACATGATTCACCATATTTAAACATTTTTTATTATTATTATTTTGGTGCTATTATGCGCAGTATAGTGAACGCCAGTTGCGCCTATGTGTGTCACATGGTGTAATGCATGAAATGTCCAGGAGAAGGCGGCTTTCTTCTGCTTGCAAAAGTGTTTTATGAGGAGGCAGTTGATTTAACTGCTGTTTAATTTCTCCTGTATGTCTTTCTCTCCCTATATCTGTATAAGGCACCTCACCTCTTATGTGCCCCACAGCGTTCCCCTGCCGCTCATGGTACACATGTGTTGTGGAAACTAATGATGTAATCATCAGCTAAACCACATGAGCAGGTTACTTTACTTCCTGAACAAGTGCGAACCTGAGAAAGAGTTGCGTTCATGTTCACCAGAATCGCGGCACAGTTCCAGTGCAATCGAACTCAGAACACATCCTACAGGTAGTCTTGGGTTCGGTACCGTGGTGCTTTTCCCATTCCACATGACATCTTTCACATGACCAATTTTTCATGCAAACTGTGCATTGTTTCAGACTAAAGTGCCAATGTGAAAGCCCTCTTAAATATTAAGCCAAGATTTTGATGGGTTAAAGCAAACTATGAATAAAATAAACTCACCAACCACTTTAATGGAAACATCTATACTCATCCATGCAATTCTTCAGCAGCCAATTATGTAGCAATAGCACAGTGGATAAAACAATGCAGACACGGGTCAAGAACTTCATTTCATGTTCACATCACAAAACTGCTGATCTCCTGAGATTTTCACATACAACAATCACTAGACTTTACACAATATGGTGCCAAAAACAAAAAAACATCCAGTGTTTGTATGAATGACCAACAGTACAGGTGTTCCTATTAAGTGGCCAGTGAGTATACATACACCCACTTGATGAGAAATTTGTATAACTTCCAACAAACTATTTAATATAAATGCAGTCATAAGAGAAGGTATGAATGCTAACCAAAGCCCTAATCATAACATTACCCTTGTATCTGTTATTACAGCTTGAGTCATGCAAATTGACTCATTACATTTCTAGCTTAGTATGTTTTGGTATGTCAGTCACATGCCAACTTATTGTATCACTTATGTCAGGTGTTATGTCGGTATGATGAAATGGGTCTTTATGACAAGCTGATACATGTACACCTTTACTATTAAGTGTTACCAAAAGGAGTAACATTTACCATATTAATGATCCTTTATTAAAAGTCATGTATGTTTCTTTCAGTTGTCATCGAGGGCTTCTGTAGCTCCCATGTAATCCTATGAGCAATTTATTTTGCTGTTACAGCTCTTAATGATGTTGTACCATACAATCTGCTCTCTGCTACCCTGTGTAATTGTCAGGTTTTAATAGTCGTCATGAAATAAACATGCAGATGTATGAATGCGATATAATTTTCTTTAATTGTGTTATTATCTGGCTCATAACCCATGCCCCTGGGTTTCATTACAAGTGCCAACATTTATTAATTCGTGTGAGCTAATCTCCTGCTGTCTGTCTCTTTTCCTCACTCTGTTCAGACTGCTGTGTGGAGCTATAAGCTGTGTTTACCTCTACAGCCATCGGTGGATTCTCCGTTTTGTCAGAACAAACAAATTCATCAGCAGGTTCATGGCAACAGAGTGAGCAAACATTTTCTCTATTTCAGTGGATGATTCCATCACGGTCCTGAAAAAAAACAGCTCCATTAATTAGATAGGATTTCAATAAAACATGCCATACCGCAGGCTGGTCTTGTTCATAACCTTTGGCACTGAGTGCTGATAGTTGCAATGCTCCTGAAAATAATAATAATAGTAATAATAATAATAATAATAATAATAATAACCAGAGTGCTAAGGATGTTGGATGAGATATGATCTTAATTTGCATGCCCTAACTAACTGCAGGATTTGTGATTACTTTTTTTCTATTTAGAAAGACATTATATTCAGCAACCGTAGCATTCCTTCTGGCATCAGTGACCTTCCCTCACACAGGAGGATCTTTTATAGCTTCCCAGGTGAGGATTCTACACATGTTTTGATACGAACATCGTCAACATTTTCTTAATTTGTACTGAAATAAGTGCAAAATGCATGCAGGATTAGCTAAGTGAGACTAAAGAAAACATTCGTCTTTAGTGTTTGAGCAAGTCCTTGTACTCAGGAGTGCTCATCACAAAGCTTGTTCATTTAAAAGAAATGCAACACTTTCCTCACAGGCAGTTTTATAGCGCTACATGACACCTAAATATGCTTCATGCCAGCTGACATGAACCTATGTATACACTTATAAAGACATATTCCCAACAAGCTTCAGCTGGCATTAGGAATGCTCTTGTCAATATTGATAACGCCTGAGTCAGGTGACTGCTTTCTGCTGACATAAGATTGTATTTTTTATGTCTAGTTGGCTTACAATATCATGCCACAACCACATTTCTAGCTCAGTGTGATTTTAACATATCTATCACATATCAGCTTGAGTAATGTCAGGTGTTTCGTCAACCTCACATCAAAAGTAACGCAGCTTTTAATATTTACATAAGTTTATGTCTGTTGTCATGAAGGGTGACATGGTCATGTGGGTGATATGTAACCCTATGACCACTACCTTAAGTGAAGTGTTACCAAAAGAAATAACATGTGATTGCCTTATTAATAGGTCTCAGTTATAATCTTGTTAACCGTATGCTTATTACCATGTAACTATATGAGCACTAGAAGGGAATGATATGCAATGGAGATGATACAGTCTTTTAAGTTGAAGATGGCTAACTTGCAATTGAATGAATGTATATTTCATAACCTCAATCAGATCTTTTTTTTCCTTTTATCTCTTTATCCTGTTACAGCTCTCGATGAAGCAGCTACTCTTCTCCTTACTAGATAGCACTCAGTGGAACTTAATTTCCCACAATACCACATTAGTGCAGGAATCCCCTCATTCCTTTTGGCAAGAGTGGAGTCCACCTGGATACAGTGTTTATCACACACTTGGATGCTTCATTCTCATTAAGGTGAAATGACCTAAACAAGGATCTGGAATAAGTAAGGAATAAATCATGACGCGGCATGCTGTTATATCAAAATAATCCATGCCGGGGAAACAGGGTTACTGTTAACACTCTGAAGTGATTTCTTTTCCTATAACAGCACATCCCAAAATGTTTCATTCCTCTTATACCACAGCAACTTTCCAATGATTGTATTTATTTATTTACTGAAATGACAAGCCATGCTTTTTAACCATTTGTAGTTAAGCTTCATGTTGTGGAAAATCCGCGAGACAAGTTAGTTCCTGTTATCACATATGTCACAACAGCTATAACCAGTCACACAAACAGTCAAAGTGGAGCATCTGGCACACAGGGTTTCCTCCCACCTCTCAAAAGCTCTCAAAAACATGCCACTGAATAGGCTACCAAAGGTGTGAAAGAGTTTGTGATGGTACCCCGTGACTGGCATCCCATCCAGGTTATATTCCCACCTTGTGTTCCCTCAGTGTTCCTGCGATAGGCTCCAGATCACCATGACCCTATCCAGAATAAAGCAGTTACTGATGAATAAAATATATGCTTATTTCATTATTGCTATTAATTTAATAACTAGGCTATAAAGTTGCAGAGCCTATATGTCAATTTCCATAAGCAATCACTTCACTGCATTCACCAGATGAAGGGCCTTTGTTTTTTGATCATTTGCAATTCACTCCAATGCTGATTATAATCAGAGCGTACCAAATGTAATATTCACATAATTGCATCAAGACTCTCTCCTTTTTTTGTTATCTTAAGCTTTGGCTGTTGGTCTTGGCCTGCACCTTACCATTGCCTGCTGGCTACTTCATGCCTGTCTTCATTTACGGTGAGTCAAATGAGCATTCTGCTTGAATCAAAAACGTTTTTATCACGAATGCAGTTTGTAACCAAGGCAGTGTGTAAACAGATATATCAAAGTCTTGCTCAGATTTGTTGTAAAAGTTCATGTCTGTTGAAGGTGCTGCTTTAGGCCGTTTGCTGGGTGAAGGATTGGCCTATCTCTTCCCAGATGGAATCTCATCAGGGGAGAGGCTGAGTGTGATAAACCCAGGGGGCTATGCTTTAGTGGGTAAACAAACATTTTATCCTGCCATCTTCCTGGAGACAGAGTGCCAATGTGTGATGATCGTGACTCAGTACTGGGGTGCATTGGGTGGCCTGAAGGTTGTGCTTGTGTGTGAAGGTGTGTGTGTGTGTTTGTAGGAGCAGCAGCGTTTGCAGGGGCTGTGACACACACGTTGTCACCTGCTCTTTGTGCTCTGGAGCTAACTGGGCAGTCCACTCATGTTGTCCCTATTCTGACAGCCACACTGATATCCAATGCTCTGGCACGCTCTAGGCATCAGCCGTCCTTCTATGATGGTATATCACTCATTAAGAAACTGCCACACCTGCCCTCTCTTATCAGGGCCTGTCCAGAGTGAGTCACACATCCCACAAAGGGCAATTTTGCTTTTCTTTGTTTTGTTTGTTCAATCAGAAGTTAAGGACAAAGTCCTATAGAAATTAAATACTGATGCAATAAAGAGAGTCTAATTTTTTTGCTGCTTCATTACTTTGAAGACTGTCCTCGGTCCAGATTAGGCAGTTTGTGGTGCCAGTAGGGGCTGTACTCCAGCGAGCCGAGGGAGTGACGGGAGTACAGCATATCCTGAACTCCAGCAAAGAAAATGAGTTCCCCGTAGTTGACACACATGGTGAGTCGGACAAATCCCTTTTTCATCAAGATTAATACAAATTTGAAATGACAGTCACAGCACAATACAGGGCAGAATTAGAAAGGCCAATAAGCCAGATGAGACAGCAAACAGGAAGAATCAAGACAGCACTCTCAAGATAATGTCACATTCGAAGCACAATTAAAGTTATATTTTGCTCAGAGAGAACTGAGTTCTTTCTAACAGGCAAATAGTCTGTCTGTGGTAGTCACCTGCTCTCATCTGTCTTCCAGACTCTCTCACACTTCTAGGAACCATCACGAGAGCACAGCTGCAGACTTTCCTGCTCTCAAACCAAAGTGAGGTAACAGTAACACCTCTGCAATCAAAGACTATCATCAGAGTTATTTCATATACATAAGCATTAATTAACCCAATAAGCACTAAAATACAGTGCTGCTTGATCAGAACTGTTAGTGTGTTGTATCATAATTGCCAATAATGTCCCATTGGTAACACATTTCAACCACAATGCTCAAATTCAGAGGGCATGATGGGTTCAAATTTCATAGGAAGCTACATTTTGCTACAATTATGAATATATATTTTTGGCAGTGGAAAATACCTTGCTAGTTTATCTAAGAAGATACTCCCAAACTTCTTTAAACTGTCTTAAGAATTCATTTTTATCCTGACAGTTTCTTCTGCACAGTGATAAAATATAATGAATGGAGATGGCTGCTGTATCTAAAGGTTTTTTCTTCTTCTCTTCAAGATTAATCCAAAAGAATAATGTTCACTGAAGTATTACCAAATATTGAAGTTTAATCAATCTTAATACAAGCAAATAAGCAAAGAAAACATTCCCTGGAAAGTTCAAGTTTATTTTATCCTGGCAGGGTATCAATGAAATATATATATATATATAATGTGATATAGCTATATAATTATATATCATAAATATCCCCAAAATTATCAACCCTTACCCTTAGAACCCATTTTAAGGATTATCAATAAGTGATATCATATAATGAAATCCAAGGGGCATGAAATAGAGGGATGTCGATGGAATACACAAGTCAAGAAGGTCCTGGGAATTTATAATTCATACATATATATTTTTAGAGGCATGGTGCTAGAAATATTCACAAAAGTGGGGTTAGATTGCTCCTTTTGCATTCTTGATTGCTGCTTTGCATATCCAGCTTGTTTAAAAAGCTGCACTGATTGCTAGCAGAATGTATATGCAAGCGGCAGAGCAATGATGCAAAAGTAGAGCATTTAGCACTTCTGGCACAAATGAGCTTCAGTGTCCTCATATTTAATTACCTTCTGATATGCTGACAGCATTCCGACAGCAACAGTATAATGAGGCAAAAGCTGACCTTTTACAGCAATAGGTGCAGACATCTAGGGTGAATGCTGAGAATTGCTATTGTATCATCATAGTTATGCTGCTAGGCATTTTGCTAATTGTTTTTGCTTTTGTGGCTTTAATAAATATAATAGAAATAAATACTCTGCAGGATTGCACAAAAAATGTGTGGACATGTTACAAATGTTTGACATAAGAGCAAAAGAAGTTTTTGTAGATGGGGTAAAGCAGGTACCCAGCAAAAATGTATACCTAATTATGCATTGTACATGAAATTACCTTATGTCAACAATTTCAAGTAATATAGCTGTTAGCAGCAATTAAGGGGCCAAGAACTTTCTGGCCTCACCCCTTAGTGATAAAGCTATTAGAACCATCAGCTTCAAAGCTTGTTTTTAGCAGCAGGTCATGCTGGGAAACATGTGTGCCAAGTTTGGTGTCAATACATAAAAGCAATGCGGAGAAACTTCCTCACTGCCTGTTTGGCAACTTTGCGGTCAAATTCGTCTGCATGTCATGGATGAATCGTACAAGATATTGGTTGGTCTCTTGATGCTGTTATCCAAATTACATGATGATTGGAAAAATTCATAGGAAAATATGAAACTGATCAGGGGAAAATGTTTATTTATGGGCCTAATGTATTTATCTTTTAATAAAGTTGAGTGTAAAGGTGTTTGTAGGGCAAACAGAACTAAAAAAGTTTCAGTGATTTTCATAGTACACACATGTATGTTGATAAATGCCAATCATCTGTAAATTACCAAGCGTGTTCACGGCACACCTGATTTACATTAATGATTCCTACAAAACTCCATAAAAGGCAAAGCTCACAGAGAGCCTAAAACAACAACCTAAAACAACAGATTCACTCTTTCTCCTTTTCTGGAGCAACATTACTTTTTTCCTAATTGAATAGCTAACCTAGTGTATAGTTGCAGTAACCTACGATTACTACACTGTATGATTTGAAACCTATAAATCCAGGTTCACATTAGTGAATCTTGTTATGCATATATTTACACAAACAGGAAAATACAAATGTTTGTCCAAGCTAACGCTCTTACGATCTATTTATGAATAAATAATTGTTCTCTTTTCCCCCCGTTGATTGTAAATTCACCACGGAAGCTGCACATAGTCAGAGGCTTATAAATTGGCATGGGATTAGTGGTCAACTGAAAAAGACTCTCAAAAAGCTTAAATACAGTAAAGTGCTGAAATAGATATAAATTACTAAGAAATTCTCACATTTCTAATGCTACAGGATTTGTGCAAAAGCCTGGAGGATGAGTGCTCTATTCAACCTGTAAAGCTGCAGCTTTCTACTGATGCTACTGTAAAGCAGGTATTTATTTTTTTATTTTTTTTAGGTGTAATTTTTTTTATATAGCCTACACAGTGTGTACAATGATGTAATCATGACCTTCTGTTTCTTATTCAATAATCAAGCACATTTGTGAATGTGTTTTGCCAGGTCCACTGCATCATGAGTATTTTGAGAGAGCAGTGTGTGTTTGTCACAGAGAAGGGAAAGCTGTGTGGTGTCATTACATGGAAAGAGGTGACGAGTTCAGCCTGATAACCACATGCGCACACACATACACACAAACAGGCTACATTATGGACAAGCAGTACAAATAGGCTACATCATGAACAAACAGTACCTAATTACACTGACCATACTTGACAACACAAACAAAAACACAGCTCATTGAGAAAACAAGTCTTTGAGTAATGCTTGTTACGTATTTCTTTTAGATGAAGAACATGATTGAAAAACTGGCCAAGGAAATCTGATGAACCAGTTGGATAAACGAGCACTATTGGTCATCATACACTCACACTTCATAACTCAATGGATAATTTTTTGCTAATCACAACCTCAAAATATTTCATCAAGCGGTGATTTGCTGTGACGATCATGTTCATGTACAGCTCTAATTACTCATATGCAAATAATCTTATCTGTGGAGATTGCTGTTGGCCAGCAGGCTGCTTCCTGGAACTGAGACAGTAGGAGCTCTTTATTCGGTGCCATGACTAAGGAGTCTCACTCCTGTGTTCTGTTTATAGGCCTGAGGGCAGGCCAAGTGATAAACATTTATTAAAATCAGCCATGTGTACCCAGTTCAAATGGAGGAGATGAGGGAGGTGTAATTAAATGAAGCAGCCGCTGAGCACCATTCGACCTATCGCTCTTATAGGACGAGCACTCCTGGCTAACCTAACAAACCAAATGATAACACTGATTCTGTTTATGGCTGAATGAGTGTGCCCTTCAACTCATGCTAAAATGAAGACAGAATGTAGGAAACACATTTACAAAGAACACAACCCAGATAGATCATAGCTCAATCTACACCAAAAGAAAATAAAGTATATCAGCTTCTGATACATTTAAATGATATTCAAGAACTCGTGCTTTCAACATTGGATAGAGAAAGCATTATATGCTCACTGGTTAAAGTTGTGAGATCACTCCCAGATAGCACGCATCCAGCCAGCGGCGGCACAACATGCGCAAATTACGTATCAGTGGTGTCACATGGTGCTTATTTACTAATTGGGATGACACATGTTTTGGGTAATAATTAATGGGTTTTCTTAATATATGCCTTTTTATAACATTAGACAAGCTGGAATATTTATTCAGTCACTCCCCAGCTTAATGCCGCACCCAGTTTATATTCATTAATGACAGGAGGATGTAAATTGCTCATGCAGCGCTGATGTATATATGAAACATGGACATGAACCATAACGACTAAGGTCTTTAACTGACACTTAAGTTTTTATAAGGACAGGAATGTCAGGAATCTGTCAGGAATATCACTATTTACCTAAAAGTGCCTCAATCACTAAGAAGAGATTCCCTAGAAATAGCATTAGAATTAACGGCATATTCAAACCAATCTTTCATAGGTTTCATCATATTGGGAAACATCAACACTGTGTCACAATTTGTGAAAGTCAAAAACACAAGATTAGGCCATCAGTATACCAGAATCTTCTCACAGTGGACACAACTCCATTTATATATAACAATTCTTGCTAGACACCTGGGAAATATGAACAAAATTCAGCTAGTTAGTAACCGGGGCTATGGATTTTGCTAGCTATTACAAAACCGTTAAGGTTTATGTACGGACATTGTAGAATGGACACAAGACAAAACTATCAGGAATTTTTCTTAAGTGTATTGCTCAGATGTGTCAATATCCAGTGTGAAGTCATTTACTGGGCAGCTAGGAAATATGCATGCTGAGCATGAGTTAAGTAAAGCTATATAACTATAAGCTATAAAGCTATATATAGCTAGCTAACACATAGCTGTTTGATTTTTTTTTAAATGGACAGGCAAAGCCAGAAACTATTTAAATAGCACCATTTCCCTCAGATTTGTTGGTAAGTTACTAAAGGAGGCATCATACAGCTATTATTAGCAACACTTAGCATTGAATGCACTGTGAACTTTCATGTGCTTTCTGCCATATTAATAACTGTTAGCATTGTGTCACAACTTGTGAGCTTGTAGCTATCAAAGGTGGGGAATACCACAATAATATTGTGGAACTTTTTTCCTTCATAAACACGGTTAAAATGATGCAACCTGAATGTGACATATAACAATGTAACACTGCTATCTTTCCTGTCTGACCTTACACCTTCTTTCTTGCCTATAATTTCTTATAGTTCAAATGTCTAGTGCCTTTATTACTGATTCATTATGTCTCTGGGCTTTGGTCTCTAAAATGTGTTGGTGGATGAAATGAGAGTCCTTTTGCTATCACAATTTCAATTAAGCTCAATACCTTGAAGTCTGCAGCTCGATTAAATCCTATTCAGAAGCCTGCCTGTAGCACAAAAGAAGCTGCCACAACACAACGCATCGGTTTACGCTACATAAACTTCTATTAAAAGACGGTGGAACCAGATAAGACTAAAACGCTGTTATTCTATCACCTCTCTCTCTACTTATCTTTCCAGTTATCACTCTCTCTCACTCTCTCTTGCTATCTGTTTTCTTACATGCACACACCTCCCTTTCTCACTCCCACCTGTTTCCTCTCTCTTTCGCTCTCTCTGTGTATATCTCTCACTTTTCTCTCACCCTCATTCTACACCCCTCCCTTCCCTTGCTTACTTCCCCTACCTCTTTTATCAGTTGCGTGAATAACGACTAGGCAACAAGGGGAAGCAGGTCATTGTTATTCCAGTTCTCTCTCTCTTTCTTTGCTTTGACAGAACAGAAAATACATCTCTTTTTTTAGATGTCTGAGAAAAGTTTATCTCTCTTTTCTCTTACATACAGAAATCTTTGTATACATCACAATATAGAAATTACTATATGTGAACAAGGCTTTCAACAGATAAGCTTTCTTGGAGGAATAATAGACACAGGTCTTAGAGTTCTCAAAAACCTTTAAAGTCCTGGGTTTCATCTCTGCAACAAGCCATAAACCGTATTCATCCTTCAGCCACCACACTCACAAAAAGCCTTTTTGTGCCATACTCTCTGTGAGCCATTCTTTACTGGGTTTCTCTGAGTCTGAATGAAGCCTGGCTTAAAGAGAACATGTCTTTTTATGTCCACATTATATCCAGATGCAAAGCCCTGGCAGATTTCTGCTTTTATATGAGATGGAGAAGCATCTGAAAGGGGTTTATAAGCAGGTATTTACAGGTGCTGCTTTCTAACCGAAAGCATATCACGGGCATTTCCATCTCAATCACTGCAATTTTGAAACACATTAGTGGGTTTTGAGGATGTGTGTTTTTTTCTGGCATTGAGGTGATTCAGTTCCTTTAAAACATCTGTCTGTACATACTGTTAATAACATTTTGTCTTGGTAAAGGACACCATGTTATAGCTTTATGAACTGATGCTTGCATCAAAAATATCACTTCAAGATATGGCATGGAGACTTATACGATCTGTGTACATCTACTGGGTAAGGCGATTACCTCTTAGGAGGTAGATCAATACTGGTGCTGCCACACAGACAAACACATACCACCATATATAAACTCATACCACCATATATAAACCGTGACTCGGTCATATGAGGTAAAACAAATGTCCACTTTGTTCCAGCTTTCAGAGTCACATATCCTGTCTGTTGGCATTCAGATTTTCAGTCAAAAAAGACCTCATCCTCAGAGCTGCTGTCTGCGTGTCGTACAGGACCGTCAGCCGGTGAAGTCCTCTGCTCCTGAAGGAAGTACTGTGCTTCTGGCTGAGATACAGAGCTACAGAAGAAGGGTTGAGATGGCTGTGTAGTATTCAGAGAGCTGGTTTCAGCATTGGCCTCCATGTGTATGCTGTACAGATGGTGCGGAACGCCCAAGCTTCCTCCATCCATGACGAACTGAGAGAGATACATGCCCTCGTGGCCTATGGAAAGATCATCATAAGTGCAGGATAAAATTTCAAACTAAAGATTTAACACTGTATGACCTTTATGCATTATGAGTGACAGTTAAAGGAAACTGGCTTAGCTCCCAATATGATTTTGCAATGAATAGTAAGAGAAAAAAATTAAGTGGGAAGTTTTATTTATATAGCACCTTTCCATAGCTCAAGGACACTTTATAATCAGGAACAAAGAACAATTGAACATATAGACAACAAAAAAAAAGTCAGGCATCAGAAGTAGAGAGGTAGTGTTGGGGAAAAAAGAAAGGATTTTAACTGTGATTTAAACAAGGGAATGGAGGATATGTTCCGGAGATTTTGGGGGAGTGAGTTCCAAAACTTAGGGGCAGCTACGCTGAAGGATCGGCCACCAGCAATGGAGAGACGGAATTTAGGGACACAGAGAAGTCCTAGGTTTGATGAGCGAAGGGAGCGTGTTGGTGTGTAAATGTGCAATAAGTCACAAAGGTATTGGGGTGCTAAACCATTTAAGGCTTTGAAGGTGAGGAGCAGAAGTTTGAATTTAATGTGACAGGAGACAGTCATCCAGTGCAAACCAGCCAAAGTGGGAGTAATATGTTCGAAGGTTTTGTATGGGTAATAACATGTACTGCAGAGTTCTGAATGTATTGTAATTTAGTAATCAACTTAGATGGGAGGCCAAAAAACAGACAATTGCAGTAATCAAGTCGTGATGTTATGAATGCATGAACCAGTGACTCAGCATCCTTCATGCTAGGAATGGGACACAATCTGGCGATTTGTCTGAGGTGAAAAAAGGCAGATTTGCCGACAGATTTGATGTGCGCTTTGAAAGTCAGTGATCGGTCAAATGTAATTCAAAGGTTTTTTATTTTCCAGAGGGTTATAGCAATGTCCAAGTCACTTTTAACAAAGAAATGAAATGCATGAACAGAATGGAACCAAGCATTTAAATGGGCCTTAGTTTAGAGAAGCAAATGGACATGAAAGGAAAAACAACAGATTATCAAGACACAAAGAAAACAAGCATCAGGACTCTTTTATGTACTGGTGCCTATATGATAGACGGAGCTTCCCCTGACTGTCCAAAAAGAAGCAAGCTAAAGTCCAAAGTGGTTTATTCATCTTACACCACAAAAATGTTCCAACAGTGAAAGACTGAGGTACTTTAGAAATCTATTTATAGTTCCATTTAACGAAGTGGAACATCCGCAAAACACGTTTCTTAGGATATAACAGCTACAAACAGTCATTCTTTCACCAGCATCTCAGTTTTTCACCGCCTTTAAGTTAAAAAGACAAGAAAGCACAACTTGTCATGTTACCAAGAAACCAGAAAGCCTCTGACACTGCAGACTCCTTTTATAATGCTTAATAAATGTCTCCTCACAGAAAATCTACTTCGTTACTTATTACACATTTTATCAATCAGTTTATGTGGAGCATCTGCCATACGTAGTAAGTCCCTGTGTAAGGTGTTACCATAGAAACAATAACATAATAGAACAAGTGCTTTAATATAAACTCCTGCCGGAGCTGTGTTAATATAGAAAATATTAATCAACACCTTCGAGCACTAATTGTTTCTGGCATTGCCCTTGTTGATGTTATCAGACCTGGGCTAATCTGCATTCACATAAGGGCAAATTTTAAAAGTAGACCAGAAAGCATGTAAGTCACTCTAATCACATTTACCAAATGTTGTTTTAAAAGCCTTCACCCTTCCACATATGTGGCATTTTAATGCAATAGATGAGAAATAGCACACTACAAATTGGATAATTGAAAATATGGCAAATAATGCACATCGAAAGCACTTCTTTTCATGAAGAAGGAAAAGCGGAAGTATGAATAAAGACACTAATTGCACTCAAAGACATTAGACTGCTACATCTGTGAATCATCTCCCTTCTAGAATTTTCTTTTTGCATGAGTTTTTCAGGGAGATTTTACTCATCTATACTTCCTTTCATTCAGGCAGCCGATTAATGAGTAACAGGAAAGGATGTTATGATGTACCTGTTCCTATCTGCTTCAACAAGCCATATTTCATCATTACCCATCGAAATACCTCACACAGACCATCATTATAATCATGGGATGATTGTATTACAGTCTCAGACAGGAACAGAATACAAATCCATCACACAGCCATAAGAAGTTGAGATCTACATAGAGAAAGCAGTTTCTATGCATTTTAATTGCAAACTTTAACATTCAATTGCTGTGAATGTTTAATTACAAAAACGGCACACATGTTTATGCTAAGAGCTGAGTGCAGGCTAATTATTGTGCTGACAGCTTTTCAGTATTGCCCTGCTCTGAAGAAGTACTCTATGCAGTCTGTAGTACAGAACAATGACATGGTGTTATGGAGTACAACCCCGATTCCCAAAAAGTTTGGATGCTGTGTAAAATGTAAATAAATGTAAATAAAAACAGTATTACTAAATAGAAACAGCTGGAGATTAATTAGCAACAGGTCAGTAACATGATTTGCAAAATGCATGTTTAGTTGCAAAATGTTCCTCCAGCTGTTGGTTTTTAGCAACACTTACTTTTCCAGCCTTTTGTTGCCCCTGTCCCAACTTTTTTTGAGATGTGTTGCGGCCATGAAATTCCAAATGAACTTATTTTTTTCTTAAAATTGTACATTTACTCAATTTAAACATTTAATATGTTCTGTTGTGAATAACATATGGGTTTATGAGATTTGCAAATCATTGCATTCTGTTTTTATTTACATTTTACACCGTAAATTTTTTTGGAATTTTTTTCCAACTTTTTTGGAATTGGGGTTGCATATTCATACCTTGTAATTGGACTGTGCCAGTTGTGGCTCGATCTGTGACTTCAGGTGAAGGCCATGCATTCATTGTTGCTTCAGCGAGGGCAAACTGCTCAGCTACCCCTACGAGAAGGAAATAGACCAAAACCAGGTGCAAATACCAGATTAGAACATTAAATCGACCTCAATTCCATTTTTGTTTCAAGTATAGCAGACAAGAACACATGGCCTGAAGATGTGTACTAAATTCAGAATAGACAGTCAGACAGTCAGACAGACAGACAGACAGATAGATAGATAGATAGATAGATAGATAGATAGATAGATAGATAGATAGATAGATAGATATATAGATAGATAGATAGTGGCACCTTGTTATAACCCTGGTTGTTACGTTTGGCTGAATTCAATTTTTTTTATGATATCATCTTACAACTGTTTAACCGGCAAAATTCAAAACTGAAAAACAAGTTAAAATTTTTACACCTGGAGACTGGAGTCCAGAAGTTATCAACATTCAGGAGTGAGCTGTAATTAAATTTTTGCTATTTTATGTTTACTTTTTAATAGATAGACATCAGTTACTGCAGGTGTATTTCATTAACATTTAAACAAACATCATTTAATACGTGTTACCTTACTTTGTTACTTTGAAGTTCATGGTTTGTTCATTTTAACTAATACAGTAAATAATGTTAATTAAAGGAACCTTAAGTAAAGTGTTTCTGTTTAATACAACTTAAGCAAAATAAACTTAATAACAATATTTAAAAAAAAAAAAAAAAAAGTATGATGGGTGAGGTGCCATGTGCAGTTTGTCCTCCCAAAGTCAAACCTATGCCAAAGGATAACTTTGATAGATGGCATAAGGAAAACTGGCAGTAAAGGCAAAAAAACACAAAATGCAGTACAAGTATCAATGAACATCAAAAAATACAATAAATATTGTTAAAGAAAATGAAAATAAGTATATCAAATAAAAATAGAGGTCTGCAGTAGAAGTGCTTTACCTATATGCTAAGATAATAACATTGATAATAAGGTAGACAAGATGAGCTCTCCAAAATAAATAGAGCTGTATGATGTATGATTTGTTAACCTGCAGCAAAGCGTGCCTCCTTGATCTCGTCGGTCAGATGGGAGTAGAACTGCTCATCTTCCTGCAGTGTGGACCCTGCTCCTCCCCAGCCTCCTCCATCCCTGCTCCAGCCACACCAGCCCACTCCAGTCGCTGTCTCCCCACCCCAACCTTTCCACTCGATCAGGTGGGCCACCCGTCCCTGTGCCATCGCTGTTGGCTTGGTTATGTGCTCCTTTATAGTAGCAACTAGACCTGAGCAGAGTATAAGGAAATGGAATGGAAACAAAGAACAAAGAAAATAAATTGAGAATTATGAAATGAAATTGGAAGAGGTCATGTGGAAAATGAAATATTGAAGATTGAAAGTGGAAAATAGGATAAATACAGAAAAAATGAGTCATTATCCCTTTCAATTCACTGTCAATTCAAGTGAAAGAGATTCCCTTTATATATGTGTAATTTCTAAATAAAATTCTTGTAAGCAATTATTTCTTATGAGAGTAATTTATTCCACCATTATTCAGATAGCACTTTTCTCAGTTACTGCGCTTTACTCTGAAATATTGATTGGCTTCAGATTAATTCCATAATTAAACAGTCAAAGAGCCTTTAAGAGTTTAAAACATTTAAATACCCACAAGACATTTATTAGCTCCTGTAATTAACTTACAAGATAGAAAAATCAAGCAAAACAGCAGTCAAAGAGAAAGATACAGAAAAAAAAAAGAGAAACGCTATGCTCATGAATAAGATGTGCAATTGGTGGGGAGATTATGTTAGCAGCCTTTGGTCGAGACTGACTGGTTTTCCAATTTATATGAATGAAATGAACGTACGATGAACAAAAATAACAGGGATGCATTGACACAAGCACATTCAATCTCCATGCATCAAGTTTTTCTCACCCATCAAGGAAGATGTAGCCAGCTCCCCGATGTTATAGCCATTGGCATTCTTCTTATCTGTCACTGAGCCATTGTATGGCTGATGATTCCCCTAAATCAATTAAAAAAAAAGAGCAGATGAATGTATATTGTTTATTATACATCATACAAGATGTATTATAGAAAGAAGATCAATAACACGTACAATATGTAATAACTAACACATCAGGACGATGTATAACTTTTTATTTTAACACCATGTTTCTTCAAACATAAGAAGCCTATGTTTGTAACAATGCCTTGTAGAGAGATCTTATGCACACCTTCATGGAGAAGATATAAAGCACATTTATATTCTTAGGTGGAAGAACATTGCATTTGGTCAAGGGCAGCAAAAGTTCCTGGATATTAAGAGTAATAAAAAAAAAAATTGCTGCTAACATTACATTTACATTGAATTTTTTAGGGGTGTCAATAATTTTTGTCAGATGTTTTAAAAGAGAACACTGTTATTTAAGAAAGGTTTTTAAAAACAAAATATTTTTAGAGGAAATGTATTATGCATGATTTTTTTTATACTTATATTAATTTAAAAAAACATTTTTTTTATTTTATATAAATTTTGGACATTCTTTTGAAGTGTGTCAATAATTCTGGAGCTGAGGGTACATGTCTCTTTAAATCACACAGCCATAAGCACAAATGCTAAAGTGGTATCAAGCCAAAAGTACACAAAACAACACACCTACGCAAGCAGCATATCACAGGTGTTAATGAGACACTCTTTCTAGAGTGCAAATTAAAGTATTTGCATGCAAGGAAATTATATAAAATCTTAAGGAGGATTTTTTAATAAGATGAGCCAAGCTGTACATTAAATATATAACTGTATAATATATATTAGGTAATTCTCAGAAATGTATGTCCTATCCAATGGGGACTGGTTTTGAGGCTGAAACATGGACGGACCTTGACAATGGGTTGTCCTTCTGTCCAAGACTGAAGCTCTCCCATGGGATGCTGCTGGATATTTTGAATCTCTGCAGAAGAGCAAACATGTTGTTGTTAGTTTCCTCTAATCTGTTTCCAGCCGCCTGTTGAAATTCAAACTGAAGCGGATGGATGGGAATCATTCCTGTTGCCTCCATGTTGCCATGGCAACAAGCAAGTGTCTTGACAATCCATCCCCGGGGATCCCCTGGTGTGTAGGGTTGATTCTCATCTCTGGCCCTACTTCATTCATTCATGACCTTATCGAGGACATCACATTTCACTCCTGAGAGTCTCCCATGGCTCCTGGAGCTACCCGAGGACAAATATGTTAAATGCCTTGATAGACACAACGTGTGGCCTGTGCAGTGGTGCACAGTCAGTGTGAATACCTTTTTCATGCATTATGCATCGGTGGTGACCCTGGTATTTAGCATGCTGCACTCTGCTTCAACCATTGCACAAGCAGACACACAAAAGCAGGCAGACCTTTTGCAAGTCGAATGAACAAAAGCTAGCTCTGTATAATTTAATTTGAAGACACTTAATATCAGGACATCTGACCCTGTCATATTGCATCTGATGAGATGCATAGCCATTTTGATCCTCTCCTCTTTTTTTCCAAAGGATTTCCATCTAGTGCACAGAGACTGATGAACAGAGTCGAACAGAGGGCTTCCATCCTCTGATGATCCTGATAGAGTCTGAAGCCCTAAGAGACTTCACCTTTATCTCAGCCAGTGAGTAGCTGCTCCGGGAGCTCTCCTGTCACAACACACACTGCTGTTACCCATACAAAACAAGGTACTCAGCTCTGCAAGTTTAATTTCCAGCAATAATCCTTCATCAGACAAACACATACACACACTGGTGGTACACTGTAGTGTCAGAGAATAAAGTGCTGCAACACTCCTCCTTAACATGAGACAATATTCTCACTTCTGCTGTCTCTCTTTTTCATTCACTTTCACACAGGATGATGTAAATGATGCCGGCTGCAGTGGTGGTTACATGTATATATCTTACATGATATATACTGATTTTCAAAGATTTTTGATAATGAATTCTAATCCTAATGTACTATAAAAGTGTCCATGGTGATAGTCTGTAGTTCTCGGGATACGCACAGGACTGTTAGACTAACTCATCAAAACAATAAGTAGACACATCCTGAGTATAATTTATACCTTTGAGATAAAGCAAAAAGTAAACATTGACAGCAAACAGACAGACATACATATTGACTGAAACTGACCTTGATGACCTTTGCAAAGGCAGGCGCCCATGGTGACCCTCAGTCAGGTAATTATCTGTTCACCATGCTGAATGAAGGAAGGATGACTAGGAGAAGATTAGGCCCAAGACACAAAGCTACACAGATGGAGATATCAAAGGGGAAAAAAGAACTTGATGCCTGTCCGATAGAGGAAAGCACTTCCTGCCATCTGTGGAGCTGAAAAAGCAGGGGAAGAGAGAGAGAGAGAGAGAGAGAGAGAGAGAGAGAGAGAGAGAGAGAGAGAGAGAGAGAGAGAGAGAGAGAGAAACAGGGAAAACCTGAGTGCATGCTGCCTGCTTGTTCAGTGTCCCTCCCTTCAACCCCTTCTCCTCCCCACTCTCTGTGCTCTCACTCTCACCTCCACCCTTTACATGCTGAAAATTACAACCCTCACACATTTACTGAAGCAAAAAAAAAAAAAAAGATGAAGGCAGTGCAAATTCTCTTGGAAAATGAAACATCTTAGGTACTGTCAGACACAGCATACTCTTAAAACCTGACTTGGAGCAATAACATTATAATATTAACAAGACAAATAAAAGTATAGAATAAACAAAAGAAAGACACTTCAGTAAAAATCTTTATGTGGGAAAACATTAAGAATAGTGAACGATGGCGAGATTATCTACAGCTCTCTACTGCCCTCTCGTGTCTGCACGGCTCTTTGGTTGGTCTAAAAAACGGTTCCGTGTTGGAAAAGGAAACGAGTCAGGGAAGATTCTAAGGGCCCTGCTCAGACAGGGGGCCCAGCAGAACCCCATACTTTCCTGTATGATTTTGGTATTTAAATAGCCTCTTTGCACAATAATCTATTAAGAAGCAGGCTATAATGAATGCCCTCAGACTGTGCCAAGTGCATGTGTGTGTCCCCTTAAGCGGATTATTCAGAAATGCAGCACTTCACAGTTGTGCATCAGGTAGATGGCAAGAGATGGTGCAGACAACATCGGGATACCAAAAGCCGAAAGAAAACCCTGAAAAAGAGGAGGGAGCAAGACGGGGAAGACAGCAAGTCACCCATTTATTTTTTATTTTTTTAAGGTGAATTACGTTCCCTGTTTTGTGCTAAGATTCTGAAGCTAGCCCGTATGAAGCTGTTATAATTAATATAAAATAGAAATTCTATCAGTTACTCACCCAGATGTTTATCCTTGGAAGTTGGAGCACAATATTTCCAAGAATGCATGTTTTCCCACGCAATCGAGCAACAATAATGCAGCATTGAGCTTCAAAAAGTACGGAAAAGCACCAAGCGACAATAAAACTAGGAATCGATCGAAATGTAATGTAATCATAAAAAGTTTATGAGGGAAGTGTTGTAATGATGTCCGATTCGTGAATAAATCGTTTGTTTGAGTCGGTTCATTTCAATGAATTGGAGAATCCCGTTGATAAAACCAGTCTGAATGATTCATTCACGAATAGAACCGATTCGATTCTCGAGTTCAACTCACTGATTCAATGATCCTGTCACTGTTTTAGCTCATTTCCACATTTCTTGCTGGAGCTGCTCGTGTGTTAAACTTATTATACACTCAACGAATAATAATAATAATAATAATAATAATAATAATAATAATAATAATAATAATAATAATAAAGTTCAGTGTTCTTGGTACTTGGGGAAACAGAAATTTCAAGTCGACAGCTTATAAAGGCATCCAGACAGTTTCTTTAGTGTCTGTGTATGAGAGAGAGAGAGAGAGAGAGAGAGAGAGAGAGAGAGAGAGAGAGAGAGAGTGAGAGTGTGAGTACAATGGTACTTGTACTGTATATATAGTTATTTGTATATAGCTTTAAATGCATACTTTCAGTTAATTTAATAAACTGTTCAGATGTAGTTCTTTATAGTCTCTTCCTGAATATGCAATACTTGTTATGCCTATTGATAATGATTGTTTTTACACCTGGCGATAAGAAAAGATATTTCGGGGGTGGGGGCTTGGGGCCCGGAGTACAAATTACCCAGAAACCCTAGCGGCGCCCCTGAAACGAGAAGCACAAATTTAATACCTGTGCAATACCTGCATATGTTCAGGCCTTTCAACATAGTGTTTTACCTACAGGCAAGTCTCAGAAAGAAATCTGGGGGAATCAGTGAACAGATTTTCAACCTTTCTCTTGGCCCAACATATCCAGTTCCCCTCCAGCGATGAGCAACAGGCAGTGCATGTGAAACAGGAGACACTGATTACTCTAATGCTGTAATTAAAGCTCTATCAGGAAAGGAATTATGTTAATTGTACGGGGTTTCCGTTTCATGCACGTGCAGCTGATTTTCGACGTGCATTTGTTAAACATTAAAATATTACATTAGAAATTCCACATACACACAACATATTAAACAGCACAGCTCGATGACTTTAAATTTCCGTGATTAAAAAGTTATCTCCTTATGAGCGTTTGTCACTATTGAAAATATGTCCTTTTTGGGGTAACTTTTGAAGCCACGCCTGCATACCATATATGATCAATTATGGGTGCGTTATAATAAGGTTTAATTAATATTTAATAATTATTCATATTATTCTACAGAATATAACAACAGTAACAATCATAAGAAAAAGATGAAGAATTTGCTATCTAGTGGCATAACAGGCTCATCATCCCCCGCCCTTGCGTTGTCATAGCAACCACCCTGAGCCTTACAGAAGAAGAGACGAGAGAGGAGCTAGAACACGTGTGTGAGAGAGAATATACTGATTAGCATAAAAGCATGAAGTGTTGATAAAAGTCCTTGGAGAGAAAACTTGGACTGAGCTGAGTAAATGGAAAAATTAAAATTAAAATTGATCAGAATGATGGAGAAGGGGTGGAAATGTCCTGATGATTGATTAAAAAATGTTTGATAATTAGGATTACATAAATATCATAAAATAAAATAAAATGTATACTGTACTTTATTAATTCTTCAGAAACCACTTTATCCTGGTCAGAGTATCCCAGCAACACTGGTGGTGATTAGCTAGTGGTTAACTAACTCATTAAGCTGGCATTAGCTTAGCAGTAAGTTATTAGATAGACAACACACAGTTTGACTGTAAGTGCATTGTATGAAAGCACACTGTAAGTAATGCCCCTTGTTGCAGCACTAACAGTGCTAATAATGCTGCTTGTGTTATGAATTGTGTTAGATATTTTAGATCCTTATTATGTCAACACTGTTTAATTTACAGTAATTTACTGGCAGCAGAGTTTACAATTAAATTTATATTCAATATATGTTATATTTGTAGCAAATTACTGCAGTACATTTACAGTAAAGCACTGTAATAGCTTACATAGTATAAAATAACACATAATCCAGTACATTTGCTTATTTGGCTGATGCTTTTTTTTTTTTTTAAAAAAAAAGGCAGTTTACAATTGAGGCAGGCTACAAGTGAACAGAAGGTTAAGGTCTTTCTTAAGGACCCAACCATGTCAGCTTGGTGGTGCTGGAATTTTAAAACACAACTGTTTTAAACTAACTGTTGTAACTAACTGATTAATTCATTGATACATTGATTAATTCACCTCCACCACTGATGTAAATTGCACTAAAAGATGATTTTCAGTGCTTTACGTAACCAAATTTTCTACTAGCTTAGAAAGGTAAACTATAATATGGATTGTATTCACCTAATATAGTCACTAAAACAAAGGGCACAAAAATGATCCACTTACTTGCAGAGAATTTTTATCATTCCCACCTCGGCTATAAAAGGTTGTCCCTGTATCCATTACATTTTCTGGTATTTTAAGGTAAACCAACACACTGGTCTAATCAATCCTGTAAAATAATAAAACAATAATTTTCTTTTAAATAAATACTGTACATTTATAGCTTTTTTTATTACAGTGAATGCAGTGAAAACATGCAAGTAGACTCAAGCTCTAACCTTGATTTATGAGAAACTTTTGCTGCTATTGATACTTTAACTCTATTATAATAAGTAGCTAATAGTATCAAATCAGGCTGCCTATTCTAAGTGTTATTTTTATTCATGTAACAGGGACAATTAATAAACAAAATATGGGGAAAAAACATGACCACAATCTAAATCTAATGTAAATGGTGCTTGAAGCTACTGTAGTTTAACTGTAGTAACATTAAGTTAAATACAGCCTACATGACAAACCAAGTCAATAATACACACTCAGAAATTAAGTAATTAATTTTTTTAAAAAAAGAATGTTAACAAAGAACTGTGGTACAGTTAAAGAGAAGCTAATTTTAACAACTTTAACAACTTTCTCCTGATTCTTATGTCCAAATGGTGAATATTTTTGTAAAAAAAAAAAAAAAAAATAATAATAATAAATAAAAATTGACTTCTCTGAAATCAATTCAGCTCTGTAGGGGCAATCTGAAATGTTGCTTTCTCAAATACTGCAGCACCATAGATAATTAATTCATCTTTTTGTTTGTTTGTTTGTATTTTTGTCTATGATTCTGCTGATGTCTTCAGTCCCTGTTCACGCTTTTATTGTGTCCATCCCACATAAATTAATTTGAATTTATATGTTACAGTTTTCTAATAAAACATGAATCCTCATGATAGCATGAAAAAGTGAAGATAAAATACTGATGGATTACAGTTTAGAAAGGCATTTGGAACATCAGGAACCAATTTAAACGTTGTAGTTAACTCTTCTGAATCTGTCAGGATGACACATCGGATCTTTCCACCCAGAAAAGACCTAACATTAAAAAGGCAGAGCCAAAACAGAAATTAAAAGTAATCCACCTCAACAGATACAGTAACACCACAAGAATTTCTGACTTTGAAAGCAAGTATCAATATGAGTAGTAATCCCCAGGGCGATGCAAGAACTCACAAGCAGGCACGGAATACATGTAATCTGCTACCATAAAAAATTTTTTAAAAATTAAATTAAAACCTCCTACACATGGCATCTTGGCATAAAATACAGATAAATAGAGATAAAAGGGAAATGCTGTTTGCATGATTGGACAAAGGCTTGGAAGGAGTTAGAGAATTTGCTACCTTTATCTCACTCAATCTGTAACTTGAGACCATAGTTCATAACCAGATGCAGCTTCGTAATGTAACTTTTGCATGACTGCTTTGACATAATCTGTGCTGACATGAATGATCACACTTATCAAAGATCCTTGACACGCAAATAATAAAAGAAACTGTCATTTTCTTTTTTTATTCTTTTTTTTTTTTTTTAACAATAGACTTACAGTTGTATATAGTGATTAATCCTATGTTTCCCTATGTTAGGATACAGTAGTATACCATGATCTGAATGATTAATACATAGCACATTCTTTATTGTTTAACTTTAGTAGCAGCTTATTAAGTGGTTAATTCTGTTCCAGAGGTCTGAAAATGAGAAAACCACATTATATACATAGCTGGTCTTTTGGGAGCCATTCAAAAAAAATTAGTGGGTAACCATGAGGGTTCGGCTTACAAATGAGCGCCGCTCAAAACCCACCGAGGTATTCATTTGGAGGATAAAGCAGATTTTCTGTTTCCTGTAGATGACTTTACATAATTGGGGGATATGTAACTAAATCTAAGGTGTAGTAAATATTGCTGAGATTGTGACTGTGCACAGGCATTAGTCTGAACATGTTCACTACACCTGCAATCCATAGTTTAGGGTTCTATCTAATTTAGATAAACATTTCAATCACACAACTCTGTATGTGTTCAGTTCTGGGACTGAGAAACACTTCTCTTCTGACAGAATAGGAGAATCTGACCAGTCATGATTGTTATTACAGGCAACTATACAGAAACAACTCTTCCACACATGTTCCTACAAGCACATGTTCCGTCATTTTCCCTGGTTTGTGGATCATTAGAACAAATAAATAGCTCTATAGAAATAACTTTTCCCTCTGACATGAAGCCATCAAGCTTCACAGCTGGGTTTCCAGCTCTTTTTAAACCCACAATACCTAATCAACATTTCCACACAGCTAAAATGGGATTGCTTTTTAGGATATGCTCTGTAGTCACGTTGGACGCCTCTGGGTTGGAGAGTCCCTTTCGTCTGTGTCTCCACTTGGTTTACATACCTCTGACACCAAAAATAACACAACTGAAGCAATAATCCATTTTAAAGGCCGTGTCAGTGGTTATTACACTGGAGAGGCTGTTATATACACAACTCGGCAGCCAAAGAGCCATGTGAAAGGCAGAAGGTTAACTCCCTCACAGAATAAGATGAAATCTGTACAGAGAACTTTTTGTATAAGTAATGGTTCCCTGTCAAAATAATTCTTTGTCATTAAGCATTGGAAAAGTCTTTTACTGTTTCATGGCTGCATTTCTGTCTCAGAAGATTAGAGGTGATGGCGCAATGTATATTTCTGAAGGAATGCATGAAGAATGGATCAAACTTCAAAGGGTCTGGTGAAATTAGTTAACCTAGCTGGGACAAATTAGAAGTGGTGGGAAAAGAAAACTGAAGCCATACGCTTGTAAAATGGGAAACAGGTGACGAATTAATAACTGCAGGTTTTGTGCATTGTGATATGTTTAGTTCACTTCTGTTTTTGTGATTCAGAAAAAGAAAATTGTGGTTTGAGGTCATGCCAAAAAGGGGGTTGTGGATGTGGGCTATACTAACCAACTGAAAAATCACTTTTATGTCAGCTCCATTTCATACACTTCATGAGCATGTTCCAACATGTCTCTTACATCACACCCAATCCATCTCCACCTCTGAAGAGCAACTTCAACCTGCAAACTGGCTGCTAATACACTCAACCACCCCCCCCAAAAAAAAGAAAAGAAAAAGAAAAGAAAAAAAAAAAGATTACTCATAATAATTGATTCACAGCACATTTTTCTTTCGTTGCGGCTTCCTTATCTGTCATGACTTCATTTATTCAATTGGTAAGTGTATTTCCTTTCAGTGCTGCCTGATCTGGTTTACTGATGAGCCATGTGAGATGTGCCTTTATTGTTCTGGCTTACTCACACACCGCAGACACACCACAAATTCATGGTCCCAGAACTGAACTGAATAATTCCCCAGAATGGTTACTTCACTTCACCTTCATACCTCCTCAGAGAAGCCACTTTTTTTTGGTAGAGGCAGATTTAAAGATTCATTGGGCATCCAGGAAACAAAAAGTAACTACAGATAGAAAAAGTTTCCACTTAGACCTCTGGGTCAGTGCAAGCAGATGCATGTATGAGCAAAAACATTAATTAAATTCAATTCTTTTATTGATAAATGCTGGGTATGGCAGCTGTGCGCACAAGTATTAGGCACTTTTTTATGTCAAGCAGCTGTAATGCTGTTTTATAGAGTGCACAACTTTATTTATTTAATTTTTTAATCAAAACTGTTGATTGAAAAAAGGGGGGAAATGTATTATTACAGAGAAAGTGACATTTTGTCAGAGGTAAAAAATACATTCTTAATATTTAGGAATGTTTTTTGTGATAAACATACACTACATATTAGGAAATTTGTTTTTGAACACCTAGAGTTTCTTGCATTGTTACAGTTAATCATTGTTACCAAACAAAATAATAAAGAATAGCAATTAAATAGGAAAACATGAAATCTTTGTGGAACTTATTAACTGCTCACTCTCTCAGATCCTAAAAGGACTCTAAATAAGTCTGTTTTAATAAATCCGAACACACTTGGAGAGATACATAAGTCTGTATTTAAAACACCCAGACAATGCTAGTATTAACTGTAAAACATAAAACTGTAAAACTGCCTAATTATAATAACTGCCTAGTTAGAATGGTAAAGATTTTAGCCTTTTTTTTAAAAAATCATTTCTCAATTTACATTTAATAATAAAATAAAATTTAAAAAAAAATCTTTCATGAGCTTTAAATAAAAGAAAGTAATTTCTTACATTTCTCAATTCATTAAACATTTAATTAAAGCCCAATAATTTAGTAATAAAAATTTTGATTCACTTATAGTACCTATCCCGTAGTTAGATTTTCAAATGAGGTCATTTTAAACAAAAATGCTAAAATATAGGGTGTTCAATAATGTCTGTGTATTCACCCTTCAATAACTTTCATGAAAGAATCTGTGATTTTCTTGATTTTTCTATAAACAATTTTAGCTGAAACCTTCATGGAGATATATTGTAAAGCTGAAAAGCTCATGCTCAATAACAGTCCTCAGTCAGGTTTAAATCAGGTGAGCAACAGGGCCAGTTCTTTAATCAGTCATCAGTGAAACCTTTCCTGGCTAACCAAGCAATGGAGCATTGTTCTGCATAAATATAATGGTCCTCTTGAATGTTGCTGACCTTTTCTTGTATCACTGTTTGAAGAATATTCAAGAGTTGATTTTCAGTCCGTCTGCAACCTGAATAGGTCTAGCTAGCTTATTGTTAATCATAGCAGCTTATAAACACCCCCACCCCCCCACCTTCTAGGCCCCTCACTCAAAGTGAGGTCTTATGTCCATTAGTGACTCAGCCATGAGATCACCCACATGCTCCAAGGGTTCGTCGAGGCTTCATGTTTAATTCTGTTCAAGACTGTTAATTTGCACCGTTTCTGACTACTATTAACAAATGATTTGACTGTAGAGTGATCTCATCTCCAAATCTTGTCAATGTAAATCATTTTCAGTTATTTCAATTTCAATAAATATTTAACAATTTTTTCTTTTTTGTATCAGTTAGATCTCTTTTTTGGCCCATTTTACCAGTAAAAAATTTTGTACACACCTCAATATAAAGTATGTCTCACTTGAAGCCAGACCCATTCAAATGAAGCAATTATATCACTTGAAAATGACAGTACATTGAGTTTAATTAGATTGTGGTTTGGGTTTGGGATTAGAATAATGTGCTTGCAAATAATACATGCTCAAAATACTCATTCATTCATTTGTTTCAGTAACAATTTTATACTGGTCAGGGTCGCAGCTGATCTGGAAACTGATCTGGAAACTGGAAACTGTCCTGGGAGTGAGGCTTTTTTTCAACTGACTTAATTACACAATATTCTTAAGGACTAAATTTTGTTGTTGCAGTACTTCTATCCTATTTTATATACCAATTAATTTTTTTAATCATAATTTCAAATGCAATATTTGAAATTTATTACTTCTGGTCCTGAAGATTTTCCAAATTTTACTGCTGCTTGTTAGGTTTAAAAATGGTCATAATCCTCTTAGCTCAAACGTGCCTTTTGGACTTTTTTTTTCCTGGTCTGTCTTTTTAAAACTGTGAAGCACTGACTTTTGAATAATAGCTTTTTAGAAACATCTCATCTAGTTTATACTTATCAGCAATGATGCACACATCTTTGATAAAGGTATATTTTTCTATTAATCTATTTCAACTATTTAAAAAAATAGATTTTAACCTATTTTAAAAAGAATCTGAAAATCTCAGATTCTTACAAATTTAAAGAAGCAAATGAAGCAAATTTCTTTCAATTTCATGTAAATACAGTTGTAAGAATAGGTATGAAATCCCACCCGACCCTTACCTTAACCAATGTAACTTCATGAACTGTTTAGTTTAACTAATTTATTTTTTACTGTTAATTACCTTAAGAACATTTTAAGTCTTCTCAATATATTTAAGACTTGAAGTGCTTCAAAACCTTTAAAGTGACAGTAATGAGGGACTGCTGAATGTCATCTGCATTTTTGTAGACACATCATGAGGTAAAAGTTAAAGTCTGCAATAGTAAAAAGGCCGGTGCAGTGGTTCATGTCCTCCTGCATGTGTTTTACACCCTTTCCCCCTCATTCATTTCATTTCCTCTTATTTTGGTTATTTGTTCACTAGGGTGAACACCCTCTGGCCATCCAGCACCATATGATGACATAAGCACCTCATATTATCGCTGTCCACACAAATTGGACTGCTATTTGTTGCCTGCAGGATGCATAGCTATTCAAGGCTCAACTAAAAGGAAATTGCATTAATCTGAAACAGGGCTGGGGTGCCTTCCCTGGCCCAATTTTAAAGCAGTACCAGAGATGGGACCACCTCAGCTGCAGCCCATACACAGGATGAATAGCAGACCTCAGTAGCCTTAGGGGCAGACAAAACCCTCTTTCCATATGCTGCCTAATTGGTTTAATTACCATAATTATCTGCTGGGGTTCACATTGCAAAGGCAGGAACGATTAATGGCCTCCGAAACACATGTAGACAGCAAAAAAGAAAAAAAGGAAGGGGAACCACTGCAGGTTGCCGGTAAAGAAGTGATAAAGTTTGAAAAGACTGTCACAGACTCTGAGGGACGAGAAAACCAAAACCAGATCGAGACCGAGCGGAGAAAGATACTGTTTGGGGAAAAAAAGTAAATTTATGACTTTAAAAGCCAAAATGGCTTGCAGGCTTTGCGTATGCTTTGTTTAACCAAACCATTAAGAGAAATATAAATAAAGTCAGGACTTTTTTGTCAAGGGGCCATGCTCTCAGTATATCAACATGACTTACAGCATAGTGCTCTGGCAAATTCTCAGAGCCTAACCATTTTTAAAGTTAAAAAAAAAACGCTAATATATTTTTGCTCCTACTTCCCTTTCTGCTCCTGTGTGCACACTAGTTAAAACCAGAGGAGCATTGATTTAGTATTCTATTATTTCTGAGTAAAGAGTGAGTCTGAGCTCTGTTTCCCCCAGTTTGTTAACTAAGTGGAATATTTTAGATCATACTCACCAAACAATAGAGTTGTTGTTTTGTTTTTTGTTTTTTTGTACCAAATGGGTGTAATTTTTCACATACAGTAAAAAGTCAAACATCTACACAAATTTTATCTTATGTGTTTATTTTATGATTTAAACATATTTTTATATATGCATATATTTAATAATTCATAAACATGAATTTATTTTAGCTTCACAAAAACTACTTTTCCAACAAAAATTCAATGTTACAGGAAAATGTTTGTATGTCAGTAAAGGCAAATTACGTAATAGACTGAATGCATGCTGGTTGTGAGGGCTTACCTGCAGAAACAGAAGCAATTATGAGTCATAGTCTCTAGAAGATCTGTGGCAGGTTCTCCAAGATGCTTAGAAAAACAAGCAGATCAATATTCTCAGAAAATTGTATGAAGTATGCCTGACACTACGGATGCATGTTTAAATTCAAAGGGTTGCCACCATTAACATCCTCATCACCACACTTTTAAGTGTCTTAATTTTTAAAAAAATAGCATTTACATTTTAAATTGATTAAAATGACATACATTTCTGGCATTAAGACTGTACATTATGTTAATACATATTGGAGTTTCAAGATACGAATAAGCTAAGAACTGTAAGACTCCAAATGCAAGTATGGTGGCACAGTGGTGCAGAGCATAGCATTGCTGTCTCACTACTCCACTGCTCCCTGGTTCGATCCTAAGCTCAAGTTACTGTCTGTGTCAAGTTTCATGTGTTCTATATCTGTGTTTGTGCGGGTTTCCTCCAGGTTCTTGGGTTTCCTCCCACTGTCCAACTGGTTATGCTAGCTTGCCCCTAAGTTGTGAATGAGTGTGCACATGGTGCCTTGCGATGGACAGGCGTCCCATCTGGGGTGAATTTCTCTACCTCGTGCCCAGTATTACCATGATAGGCTCCAGATCTACAGCAACCCTTATCAGGATAAAGCAGTAACTGAAGATGAGTGAATTATCTGTGCTTAATGCATGGTCTTCAGTTAATGATAAGTAAATGTTTAAAAATGCCAAAGTTTTTGGTCAGCCACAAGAAGTTCATTCTACCACCCACCTGGGCACAGGTTCTTTAATTTGTAAATTAAATGAACAGAATGTTCTACTCAAACCATACACTGTTGCTTTTCTGACAAATTAGATCTCAAATCTTCCATTAACATTTCAGTGAACTTGATTTCTTCAAGTTGAATGTGCTCTTGGATCAACATTGCTTTATTCTTCCCTTGAGGCATAGCTTGTGGTAAAGCTTGGTAAATTAACCATGATCCTACATTTTGCTGTTGTTTCCACTGCCTAGTGAGCCATACTATGTCTAAATGATAAAATTGGTTAGCCTTCTAACTCAAGTACCATTTTGGAATGTTTTCTCTTTTTGAATCCTTCTAGATTCACAGCTTACATTGTGTGATCAGAAACTGACAAGTAAAATATGACACATACAGTATCTATTGAGCTAATTAACTGATTTATTTTTCTTAGGATGGTACTTTAAGCATAACCATACATCTAGATAATTCGGGTATGAGCAAATTTTGACATATTCCTGATTACATGCTAGTAAAAAAAAAAAAAACTTAATAAAGGACTAGACCTGAAATGTACCAACCAGTGTCCCTGTTGCAAAATGAGCAGATAAGATATGCCATGTTAATAGATAAACTTATCGAAGGCACATTCACCAGACTGCAGAGCACATTAACATGGAAATAGCAGTGTAATAAAAGAGCACATCTCCATAGGAACTAAAACACCCACACACATACACACATAAAACAACCTAACTATTGTGTGGTGTAATAATGCTTATTATTCTTCAGTACTAAGTAACCATATACACCATATACAAGTAATCAGTGCCCTACTTTTATTATACAGACATAACATTGATTATTAACTAAAACCTGGTGATATATTTACTCTTTTTATGTTTCTTTGAAATAATACCTATATACATATGAACATATGACTTTGACATATGAAAAGTCTTTTTTGATTGCTAGACTGTTTTAATCTGTTTTATATGTGTTTGAAAATATGTCTGTTTACAAATAAAACTAAATTAACAAGTCAGTTAACTAAAATAAGTTACACTGTTTTTTTTCAGAGATTCCATACAGAGAATGAGTAAAAACTGGAGATTAATGGAGGGTAAAGAGAATTGTAAGGAGAGAGTGAGTGAGAAATGGAAGGAGCTTGGAGAAGAAAGACCAATATAGGCCCAAATTGGAGGATGTGTATTTGGTCAGAAAGCCATCTCTAAAATTAGCTGGGATGTAAATTCCACAATCCCGCTGGCTTTGGATACTTATGTGAGAAAACAGTACTACAGAACCGAGCAAAATAGGTAAAAGGGCAAAATCATACCTAAACAAAGTTGTGTACAGTAGCATGAAGACATTTTAAAGTGGAACAAGGTTCAATAGCAGGCCCATTTTCTAAATGACAAGAAAGAAAGGAAGGCCAAAAAAATGAAAGCCGCAGGCCCCACACAAGCCAGTCCACAGTGAAAGCACAACCATATGTCCAACACTCGAGACACCCAAGCCCAGGCTTCAACACAGTCGGCACACATGCTATTGTGGCTAGCAGTTTGAGCTTGGAGGAGTCGCAAGCACACACCCACACAGTCATAGAAAAGTACGCAGCATTAAACCCACAAACAATAAAACTCCAGCCAAGGGCATAGACTTTAGTTTACATGTAGTTACACATGCATTGATTGCTTTCATTGGTTAATACATGGAAATCAGGCTCCTGGCTGCTTTTCTAGCTCCCCCTTTTCTCCCCCTCCTAACCATAGGCAAACAGAAACACATCAAACCACATGAGACACACAGTATGGAAAAACAGATGATGGAAAATCTCAACATAGCTCTGGTTTTGGGTCTCCTACTCAAAGGACAAGTCATTTTAGGGACCTGAGATTGGGCACATGGATAAAGCAGTTACAGAGCCACAGATGCTCGTGCAGACATAATGGGCTGAGAAATGGCTAGTCTTGTTCCCATGTTCCTTCATCTACCTGATTAACTTCCTTTCAGTAGTTTCTAGTTTCCATCTTATTCATGAATGCAAATATTTACATACCTTTTCCCCCCGTTTGAATTTCCCACTTTATCTGAAGAATGCATTAGTGACATTGTCACCAAGATCGTTCAAGAGCAGCTGATAAACCCAGCACAGGCACTAGGAAAGTCCTTCTCAGACCAGTATTAGACATAATTAACCTTGAGGATGTGAAACTGCCCTCATTTCAACATGAATCTCAAATAAGTAGCTGATTAAACAAGGCTGTTTTATTACCTTGGTATTACAGCAACTATCGTCATAACAGTTATACCACAACACTGTTGAATTACTGAATCTCATTAGTCAGAACGATTTGCTTATTTCTGTAACCACACAGCAATGAAGTACTTTCGGCTACAAGGCAAATCACAGTTATATATTACACTGTTATCCATTATATGATATTGTCTCTATAGTAACTGATTCACAGAGACAATAACTGACAATAGATCTAAACAATAAACAGATTTTTTAAGTTGATATTTACCAAAGAAAAATGTATAAATGTTGCTCTGGTGAAGTTATCTGTAAGATGTTCAGCCTTTGTGAACGTAGTCTTCAATCAGTGTCAGTATTGTTGAAGTAAAGCTGGTCCTTTAAGATTTCCACCAGGAGGAAAGCCTTCAGGGTGGAGGACCTTGCACTTTCTCAGCTACATGGCCAGCTGCATTTTTTCCCTCGTATTAAAGCCAAGAGAGAGTGAGAAAAAAAGAGAGGCTGGTGAGGGAACAAATGTGTATAGCTATGAAAACTGGAACTAACAAAACTATTTGATATTCCACAACATTAAATATATTTAGAAATGGATTTAAAAAATGACATGGTATACTTTTATATATATATTTTAAAATGTAGTCTCTAGCAAATTGCTGTGGTATAGGAGGAATAAACCACTTCATGAGGTGTTTTTATATAGCTTTAGAAGGAATATTTTATTGCTATACTTTTGTCAGTAACATGTTGGTGTGAAAATTTTGAAATGAAGAAAATAAACCATTGAATGACAAGAAGACTACAAAGATTTTTATTGTGACTGAATATCAATTACAAAAAAAAAATCCAAGCTCAATGTTTTTAAAATAATAAATAAAACAAAAATAAATATACTATTAAATAAAATACAAAACAGCTGGCCAAATCTTTCTTTTAAGTGAGAATATGCCAATGTGTGAGGTTTGTGTATTTTAACGCCATTTCTTTTGTAACATCATTAATGCAAGGATCAAGGCAAGACAGAGCAATATCAAGCGTTAAAAATAATTCAAAAAGAAATTCAAAATTGCAATTAATTTTGCTTTGAGCGTGAGTATCCAGATATCACGCTTGCAGCGTAAACAGCAACAAAACTTATAATTATCCATCAATAAGTTCATTTTCATTCATTCAATGTCTAGATTTATTAGGAATTGAAAGAACTCCTTAGTGAGGCACTACAAGGCCATATACCATATCATACCAAGGCCATATCTCAATCACTATCCTGCGATTAAAGAAAAGCAAAAGTTTACCCAAACAAGACAGTTTTGCAAAGTCTTATACAATATAATCAATGCATGTTAAAGCATTTCATTCTAACTGTTGGTTCCATAAAAAACCCTGGAAAATCTGCATTATAATTATCATGCAAAGTAAACATGAATGTGCCAGAAAGTACAAAATACAAAAATACATCTTTTCAATCTTTCATTCAGATATATTACAACTACAACTGCTGGTAGAGTTCTTACTGTTTGGCCCATACATCATACACACAGGAACAATTCAATCTGACATGACACTGTAGTCAAATTATAACCTAGGACATTTTACTGAATGTCACATCAATATAATCATAATATGAAACATGGGATAAGGAAAAGCCCAGCGTTTAAGCTGAATCAATTCAGCCACTGAAATATTTTGTATTTAAGTGCTTTTTTTTTTTGCTCATGCTTGCTGAATTTTAAGGCTGAACTTTAACCTTGCCATTTCTAGCATAGAAAGCATAGAAATTTAAAGCTACTTTAAACATCACTGCATGTCAAACTTACTTATAACCATCAAACCAATGGCCAGCCCACACTACAACAGGACTCTTGTTGTATATCCCTTTTCATAGACTGTCCTGCAATCATCACCTGCAACCTCACTTAAAACCATCAGATTCACTGAGCTTCATCCTTATCAGCATGTGAAGGGTCATGTGAGGGTCAAAAGAGAATGACATGGTGCCACAGCACAAAGTAAACTGAAAGCTCAGTCTAAATCAGACATGACAATGCCCACTGTTACTATACTTCTGGAAGAACTATAGTTAGGCGTTACTGCATGATTTCTGATTTGTTTCTTTGATTCTTGTAAAGTAAGCAATACTTCACTCTAAAATATAAAACAATGTGTGTTGTAAAAATAGATTTCCAATATAAACATTTTGACTGATATGTCATTTGCATGTTTTCACTTTTTATCTCTTCCCCCTCCCAACTCCCTCCAATTTTGATACATATATCAAATTTGCTACAAGGCTCCATTGCGATGAGAGTCCATCTTGTTAGGCTGGAGGGTGGTAGAGCCCAGGATGCAGGGCCATCCCTGCAGCCGGAGTCCAGGGTGGCTTACAGTTCTGAGTTTTCTCATTCAGCTAGAGAGTTTTAATGGTCCCTGTAGTGAGCCTCACACAGCAAATACACTCAGGGTGCTAGTCTGGTCCTTAAGTCCCAAGATACTGTAGGCGATTCTTTTTAGGTGTCCTGGCAGTCGTACGCCAATGTTACGGATATCCCTGTGAAAGAGAAAATTGGGAGGGTGTAAGAAAATAGCAGGACAGTCTGCACTTTAAAATCTACTGTAAATGACTTGCATACCAATATTTATAATTAATATGTGCTCTTCAAATGTGCAAAATATGTATTTTACGGTGAAATTTTGAGCAGACTTTTTTTGATTAAACTTCATTGTCAACTTGGTCTGTTTTTCATTTTGGTGGTTTCCCACAGTGCTGTTTGATTGCTTGCTGATAGTGGCACCAGTAGGAATTCATCTGTACAGTCTGCTCCCACAGACAGGATTCCAAAGCTCCAACATTCATTATAATACTACTACCAATGCCATTCTGCTTATCATCTCATAGATCACGAGCCAAAACTCTGCCATAATTGAGTCATATATCTGCACTGCATTCTGCAACTTTGAGACAATGTTTGCTGAATGTAGGCACACAGTGGCTTAGTGGTTAGCACGTTCAGGTTGGGGGGTCGATTCCCGCTGCAGCCCAGCATGAGCAGAGTTTGCATGTTCTGCCAGTGCTGCGGGGATTTCCTCTGGGTACTACTGTTTCATCCCCCAGTCCAAAGACATGCTGTAATGTATGAATGGGTATGTGAATGTGTATGTGAATGTGCCCTGCGATGGCTTGGAACGCCATTGTACCCTGCCTTGTGCCCCAAGCTCCCTGCGACCCTGTAGGATAAGCGGTATAGAAAATGGATGGATGGGATATGATGCCGAATGTTGCTAAAAATGGTGAAGAATTAAATACTTGTCATTTTGGGTTTTTTTCATTTTTTTGGAGCGAACAGCAAAATCTAACCATTATCACTTATGTTTGAGATTGTGTGATATTGTTGGAAATGTTTCTCCTATTAGACGCCTTTGTAACCGCTAACATTTTACAAGAACAGTTATGGCACCAACCAACAAATTAGCACCATAATTCCTAAACACAATCCCTAACCTTTAAGGGTTTGTTGTCCTCTGAGGAAACTCCCAAATTTCTAGGCAGAACCCTGCAACAGAAGGTTTTCCTGTTAGGACAGGGACCCTTAGCAAAGAGTCTCTTATGTACCTTTAAAGCATTGTATTTATCGCCTTTACAACCAATTCACACTTTGTATAATAAGAGAGCCAAGTAATTGTATTTTTAATTAACGGCCTTAATGATTTAACGAGGCTTAAAAAGGCCTCACGACTACCATGAACCACTGTTGTTGGAAACCCCAGCATTGGAAGACTCATAAATAGTTTCTGGGCTCCCCCTCCACCGCTGAGCTACCAGAACAGAACAGATGGACTACTCAACCATAAAATAAAGCAAAAACCAAAAAAAATATGACAAACACATCAAAGGCATTTCTGCTTCTCCACACATAGTTCATCCCACTTCCAGGCTAAATACACCCATGGGAGTACAGTTATAGGTCACACAACTCCAGACTAATGTAGACTCCCTCGCTGTAGATCACGCATGCTTTTTGGGCATCCATCAGCCAGACTGCTTCCTTGTAAAGTTTGGTACAGAATACTACCTCACTCCACATCTCTGTTAGCATCAGAATCCATCATTTTATTGATGTATATTCTTTTCCCCCCAGTTCTCATTATTCTACCCATTTCTTGTAAGGGGAGTCACATGGCCTTATGGCCTCAGCAGGGAGAAACCGTGGTTCCTGGCTGCACTAAGAACACAGCCCGAGACTGGTGCTGTGGGTGAAGGGAGGGACGATAAAGGAATAAGAAGGGAGGGAGGAAGGGAGGGGGTAGAATTAGGGCGGAGCAGCCAGCCACAAGCTACCACATCCAGGCCACCAAAATATGAAAAAAATAAACGTATTCTTTCCTTTCCTGCCACCAGATTTTCCATTCAACCCCTTTGAAGACTCACAGGCTGTTTTTTCTTCTCTAAACAACTCTTACTCATTTCTACTAGAGAAATATATTGTTTTGCCAAATTGACTAAAGCATTAATGGTGTGTGGATGTACAAGTTTATTCTTCTAACCAATACATAATACATAACCTGCAGCCACAGTCGATACGTAATCTTTAACAGCAAACACAGATACACTCTTGAAATCTTACCGAAGATTTAAAAGTTTCATCTTATTCAGATATATCATTATATGACAATGGCATGTAAAGAGTTCCACCCTATCTACACAACCACAATAAGAAATTGTGTTCATATAATCAGGGCCTGTGAGGCTACAATACTCAAATACAGTATATGCTTTGCATACTGGCCGTTTGCTACTTCATATATTTATAATTACCCCATATTTGGAATACATATTTTGAGTGGCAAAAATTTCAGAAAAAAAGATGACTTACTTGCATTTGTAATTTATATAGTCATGAAACCCATAAACACATTTGAAAAGCATTGTTGTAGGGTGGAGTGGGTCACTTGTGTGCTATCTGTAGTTATGTGCAACATAAAGGACAGGATGTTTGCGCTTAAATGAACTTTGGCCCATCACTTTGATCCTTGCAAATGTGTGTGATAAGTCCTTGCTCATAAAGTTTGTTATATTCCCACTGAGAGCATTCAGCAATACTCACTCGCTCTTCATCTGTAGCACTTGCTCCATGCTGACGATGCCTGCCATATTGAAGTTCTCGCTGTACTGACTCATCTTAATAGACTCTAGCCATTCAGACACAGATCTGAAGGGAGACCCGTCAGAGCCACTGGTGCTTGGAAGCCGGATAGAAACTCTGAAAGAAACACAAGAGGAAGTCAACAGACTTTCATCAGGATAAGGTTTTTTTGTGCTTGCACATCTTTGTTCTTACAGCAGACAGGATTTGAAAGAAAAAAAAACCTGTTTGTTCAGTCACAGAATCTGATAAAACTGTCACTTGCATGATTGCCTGGATATAGAATGACAATCAAAAAAGACCAATTTAGTTTCTTTGCCACCACCCAAGTGACAAGTGATAGTTGATTCTTTGTCAAGTGATAGCTGAATCACTTCTGTTAGAAGTTATGTAGATTTCCAGTACTCTACATTCTTTTAATGTAAAAACCATGCTCATTCCAGGAGTTTTTATATGAATACTAAACACACCGGGGGTCAAAGTCCGCAATGGTCTTGAGGGAGTCAGGACTCTTGAGGAGCTTGTCAAGGAGGCTGAGGATGTCCTGGAAGCGGGGTCTTTTCGAGCGATCCTGCAACCAGCACTGTAGCATGAGCTGGTACACGGCAGATGGACAGTCCATAGGAGCAGGCAAACGAAAAGCTTCATTAATGGCCTTCATTACCTACAGTGACAAACAGTGGGAAAAAAGTTTTGCTCAGATGAAATCTCGGATAAGTGTAAGGACACTCAGTCACTGTTCAGAATTAGTGATTTGTGACCGTGTGTACCTCGTGGTTGCTCATGTCCCAGTAGGGCCTCTCTCCAAAAGCCATCACCTCCCACATGACTATGCCAAAGCTCCAAACATCGCTGGCCGAAGTGAACTTCCTGTAAGCAATTGCCTCTGGAGCCGTCCAGCGAATGGGAATTTTTCCTCCCTGAAAAGGAAACCACAAAAACATTTCAGACTGAATGTTTCTCTTTAAGAAATGTCAAGGAAATAATAATTATAAAGTCTAGCCGTTAAAATAAAGACAACTGCATTGAAGACCTGCTTGTACAAACATTCTTCCGAAAATATTTCATTAAATTGCTAGGTGAACTCTACACATACACTAGTGGTGTAAGTGCCCTCTGGGTCATCCTCCAGAACCCGGGACAGACCGAAGTCGGAAACTTTGCACTCCAGGTTGGAGTTGACCAGGATGTTCCGAGCAGCCAGGTCTCTGTGAACATAACTCATGTCTGAGAGGTACTTCATACCCGCCGCAATGCCACGGAGCATACCAACCAACTGGAAAGACGACATTTCCCCATCATGGTCCTAAACAACAAGATAGAATGGTTTAAAAAGAAAAGAAAGGCACCATATATGTATTTATGTTCTAAGGTATTTCCTTTTTTGACAACCTTACCCTCAGATATTTGTCCAATGCACCATTTTCCATGTACTCGGTAATGATCATAGCATGTTTGACTGAAACACAAAAAAACAGTCAAGGCTAAAAAAAAAACCCAACAGTGTTGTATGAAAATTATTTCAAGGCCATATTTATATATATTAAAATAAATCAAATTTTTAAAAAGTGTGATAGTTACATTTGGTAACCACACCCTCCAAACGAATAATGTTTTGGTGGGAGAACTGGCCCATGATGCTGGCCTCACTCAGGAAGTCCTGCCTCTGCTTCTCAATGTAGCCTGGCTTCAACGTCTTAATAGCCACCGCTGCCTCTTTGCGTCCAGGAATTTTCAGGATGCCTCGGTAAACCTCTCCAAACTCACCTACAGCAGAGTAGCCCCCATGCATAATACATAAGGGTATCAGATAAGCCTTGCCACACTACTGATTTCACTGTTTTCCATAGGGGGGTATTAAGTTACATTCTTTGAAACCATCTCAGATACCATAGAGAGGAAATGGTAAACAAGGCACGTGTTTGAAAGCACCTGGAGGTGTGGACAACCCAGAAACTCTAGATTGGTCAGTGTTTGGCTCTGGGGGAGGGATGGAAGATGTGTGTGTGTGTGTGTGTGTGTGTGTGTGTGTGTGTGTGTGTTATGAGGGCCTGGGAATCAGCTGTCACACACAAAGTAAAAAGTGAAAGAGGGCCGTGGGAAGGCCTGCGGGGGAGCTCATAGGGGAAAGGTGACCACGCTGCCCTAATCTTCTCAGGGTTAGGGGGGCCTGACCATTAAGGTATATCCAATAAATACAGAGAGTTTGTTTTAAATTTACTCTTGTTTCTGTGGAGGGGCTCATATAAATAAACCCTTGATTAATTGGTCTGTTTTTCCACCATTAGTGCTCGGTTCAAACTAAAGCAAGAACAGGGTCATGTAGCAGGTTAAGAAAATAATGGCAGATGCTCTCAAGGGAGGAACACACTTCCGTAAAAAATATGTCCAATATATGTCCAAACATGCAGAGCAAGAATCTGATAAGAAAATTCTTTTTTGTTGCAATTGTCACTCTAGGCAGTGTGTGTGTTTTAGTGCTTGCATATCTCCAAATAAATAATGGATGAATGAACATTTTTCTGGGAAACTGCCCAGAAATGTACATACCTGCTCCTATGACTTTCTGCTTGGTGATGTGACTTGGATGGATCTCGCTGGCAAACTTAAGCACAGCTGTGTTGGGGTCTTCATATGTATGAGGATCAACATAAGTCTTCAGAGGCTTCAGTTGCTCTGGAGAGGAGCAGATTTACTGAGATTAGTAAGGAGATAAAGACAGAGGACAAATAAGGAAAGAAAAGCTTTCAAGTTTCTTATATAAACCTGGGCTGGAGAAGTAGGCATCCTCTGGTCCTTGCCTTGTGTGAGAGTTTTTTCGGCTGCAGAAATAAAGACTTAATGAGTGAAACATTTCTTTTCATACTTAAAACTTAAAAGAAGGCCCGGTTTCAGGGCCGGCTCCATTCAGTCGAGGAGAGCTTTGATAAAAAAAAAAAACTGCCTGTGTTTGCCAAGTGGTGACAGGGGTCTAGGTTATCAGAGACAACTACCAATGCTTTGGGTCACCTTCACATAGCCACTACAGTCTCACACCTAAAAGAACCAACCTCCTCTTATCTGGCACAATGTCCGGCCCCGATTAATTTCCTTTCAAAACATGTCTCTACTTAAAGCACTCATTGAGCATTTGTATTCAACACCACATTCTTTACTATGAGTGGTAAGGAATGGATCCAGATAAAGAGAGAGCGAGAACTATGAAAAGGACGATACTGAATAGGTTTGGACATCTTGGATCATGCAGAGAAAAGCAGAGGGGGTCATGAAGGAGCCAAGTGAAAGAGACAAAGCTACAGTGTAAGAAGGTGAAATTGTTTCTGACCGTTTACGCAGGACCAGGACCACCAGCACGATGAAGAGTATGGCACCTCCTCCTCCTACTGCTCCAAGAATCACTGCTGTGTTCCCCACTGTAACAAAAAAAACAAAACATTCATGGAGGTCATGGAGGGTCTGAATAAACTATTACCTACTTTACCATCATACCAAATATGTCACTTAAATTTATAAAAATGCAAATCAGTGTAAGATTTAACAACAGTCAAAATTTCATTGTTCTGGATTTACCTTCTGGCAGTGTTGAAAACTCCTCCTCAACACTGTTGCTGCCCACATTGCCTTCAGGGTTAAGAGCTTGGACTTGAAACAGATAGACTGTGGAAGGAGAGAGGTCATGAATCTGAACAGAGTCCTTCTCCAGCACCAGCACAGTGTACGTTTTACCGGTCTTCGCCTCATCTTTATCCTGCAGAGAGTTCAAAAGTTTGTTAAAAGGACAGGTTTATTGATAGTCAAAATTATGATCTGTAATTGTTGTGCTCCTGACCTTCTCGCAGTACATGAGCTTATAGCGGATGGTGCTGGGGTTGGCTCGGCGAGACACGGACCAAGACAATGTCAGGCTCTTAGCACTCCTGTCTACCAGGCGCATTCCAGTCACACTTGGAGGGTCTGTGTGTGACATGAAAAAATGATGACTGAACCTTTATACAAAACCAAATCTTTTCACAGATTAATGAAAAAGAACAAAGGCAACAAATGGTTCTTTTAGTTAACCAAATTGTTACAATTATTTACTTGACAAACAGTTACTAGTTTCACAGCAAGAAAGGAGATTTTTTTTTCAGATGATAAGGTTCTGTTTTAGGTCTGCTATTATTCATCCTTGGGACATGTAACTGGACATTAAAATTAATTTCTGGACATGTAATAATTAACATGAAAAAGCCCCTTCAACATGTCATTTACAAACACAGTGCTAGCTTTAATTGTATGTTACATAAAAGTATTTTCATAATTTTGCAGTACTGTTCATAGATATATAGGTCACTTAATAGATTTAAATTAATTTAATAGATTAAATTATTACCAGTTACAGATGGCATAAATTGCTATAACTCATCACCATCATCATCATCATCATCACTACAACAATGCTGACCTGTGTAGTGCAGGGCAGTGCTGATGGTGCTGGTGGCTCTCCGAGAGCTGAGCTGGGAAACACCACTCCGAGCCTCTACTGTGAATGTGTAGTTCAGATGTGGCTCCAGCTCACTAACGATCACGGAGGTCTCCTTTATGTCAGTATTGCTGGGCTCGTAACGCACCTTCTCTCCGCACGGCTGACATACACTGCCCTCGCACCGCTCACATACCACACTATAGGTAATATCAGAGCGTCCTCCTGTGTCTCCCGGGGGACTCCAGGACAGCTCCAGCTTCCCAATTGCCATCTGAGCAGTGGTAGCAGCCAACGTTTTAGGAGGTGAAGGTAAGCCTGTAAAATATGGAAAGACAGAAAAACATCAGCCATGCAGTGAATCAAGGTCTAGCTGGTGAGAATCATAGCCTCAAGATATGGCATGTAAGGATATGGCAAAGATCTGCAAAGGGGAAGCCATTTCTAATCAGTTAATGTGGCCAATATGATAATTTGTTGGGATGCGATGACGCAAAGTCTTACCAGAGCATCCAGCTGTCACAGGGTCCTCTGGGGCTCGGTAAAACCCCTCCAGGCAGGGACAGCTCAGAGCGCCAGGACTCGAAGGATGGGTGTTCTTTGGACATGGCTCACAGACTTCATTGGACACTGAGGCCTTAAAAAAGCCTGGCTTACATTCTGTTAAAAAACCAAACCATACAAAACTTGGATGAGGAATAGAGCAACAATCCTTCTTTGAAAGTGTCTTAAAAACTTCATGATATATAACTTCTCAATTTCAATCTCTTTTTAAGACTCTCCTCCCTCTGTCTAGATTTGCTTTTGGAAGAAAAGTACAAGTGTGTACAAATGAGACGAAGTATGACTGGGGCAAACCATCCCCCATTTTCTGTGCATACAAGACCAGTCATCCAACATTCCAGACTTCAACGTAAGACAAGAAAGGTGAGGGAGCAAACTGAATAAAACCAGCAGATATGTCTATCAACACAGATTTACAGGTGTCAAGCTTCTGCACAGACATTCTATTTATGTTCTCAGTGCAACTAAAGAAATCTAAACATCACATGATTGACACAGATGGAACATTTTATAAACTTAAACTTAGTGATACAACCATACATTAAACTGTACAAACAGGAAGAGAGAGAAAAGTCTCCTCTATTCAGTCTGAAAACATTCCACCAAGTGCAGGTCATGTCCTTCCTCTGTCCACTTCCACAACTGGATCCCCTCCAGCACACACTCCTTCCTCCACTGTACCACTTACATGCCACTCAGTTTAGACAGTTCTCTGACTGTCAATTTTGCAGAAGCCAACCTAAAAATCAGCATCCGTATTGTTGCACAGTAACAAGAACGCAAGGTTGAGTAATTTGTGTGAGCATATGACTGAGTGTGTGGTGGAATGCATCCAAAGGTAGAAGAGGAGTGGAGATAAAACATTTGCAGAGTCGGTGTTGGTTCCGATATGAGGGCAATTTAAAGAAAGTTGACTGAGAGAAAGAAGTGGCAATCAAAGAGAGGAAACATTTTCATTCATTCAGTTTAGAGATAAATATTTTGCAACAAAAGAAGCTTACACCAAATCATTGTTTCCACTTCCTAGTGCCTTAGTGTTTAAACACCCAACAATATTCATTACAAAGTATGCCCCCACTTCCTCCTCCAAAACTTGGCGTCAACTGTGACTTTGTTTTGGGTTGGGCCACTTGCTCAAACAGGAGGGGTTTAGCTGAGGTATACTTTACCTCAAATATACAAGGACATGCGTTCTCCAATTTCAAAAGATAATTCTCAGCATGAAAAGAATTCAGTGTGGCAACCTAAAGCCAGTTGAGGCGTTAGCAGCTCCTCCTTTCAAGTCCAGTCGTTTTTGTGCCAGCTGTTCCTGAGACTTTACTGCAACTTGTTAAGGCGACGCTGCATGGAGGTGGGGATGGAGAGAGACAGAGGGGCAGACGGAGATGGATAGAAGGGATAACGAGTCCTGCTGAGACTGGAGTAAAAAGAGGGGGGGTAGGTGGGTGAGAGAAGAAAAAGACCTGACTTATTCACCACCGAGAGGGCTGAACAGCTGCTGCTGTGAACCCCAATTCACACAGCCACAGCCTCCGCCTCTCTAGCCGTAATCCCCTGAATTCTTGGGTTCCCCTTGCTTGCTTTCGGATGCATGCAAGGGTCTGCATGGGCATTCACCAGCCTTTTCAGTCCAGACAACAGCCACAGAATGCCATACTATTCAGCTAGAGGGAAAACACTTGTTGCAAATAGTGGAGATGCCACATGCCACATGAACACGTGGGCTGCCTTCTTCATGACATGGAACAAAACCTGCCTGCTTTTTTTGTGAGAGCATATATGAATGCTTTAAGGTGGAGATTTTAAACCATTTATTCACTGAGGTAACAAAAGTAAGAATATCTTGAGCATTCACTTCAAAAGGTCCAGTCTTAATAATGATCCATTTCCATTTAAATTTGGTTCAAGTCCGAAATCTATGGTCTATGACCTGACATAACTCTTTCTTATAACTTTTCACTTTCCAATCTACAATTCCGAGAGGGGCTTTGTCTTTGTGCACTGGACACAACAGGAAGCAGGAAGCACGAGACTGACGATTTGCTTCCTTCCGAGGGCAGCCAATCAAAGCATGTACATGCTCAGCAGGAGAACGATACTCAGACTCTGGACAGATGGAAAGGGGATTGAATTTATTGGCAAAAACACAAGGAGAGGTCAGAGGAAGGAATGGAGGTATGACTTTTGAGGAACACAAATGACATCTGTGTAATACAGACTTCCCAGCAGGTCAGGGTAAGGGTGAGTTGTGAGTCTGAGTTCTCCAGACTCTCAGCCTGTTTGGCATCATAGGTATTAAGCCTTGAGAGGCTCTGAGTGACTGTTTGTTTATTGTGACAGTAGCTAAATCCTGTTCTCCGGTGGCCTATTAGAATCTGGGAGCTATGTGGGTTGATTGGGGTGGTCACGGTGAAGACGGATGAGCTGGTGACATTAACGGATGGATGCACGGATGGATGGCGGGTGGGAAGGGGGTGAATGAATGAGTGTATACATGCTGGCTGGACAACAGGAATCCCTCCAGGACAGGAGTTAGACGGGAGTGTTTCGCATAAGAAAAAAAGACAGGAAACAAAAAGCCCAGTCATTCGATTTTGCACTCAGGAGGGCTTACATGTGGCCCCAGGCAGCAATGAGTTAAAGTGTCCTGCTCTACTGGGAGCTGATGGCCAAGTAAAACAAACAGAGCAAAGGAGTGAGTGAGGAGAGTGGCCAGGGGCTTGGTACATGGTGGGAGGAGGTTAAATCCAGAAGTATGGGCAGTGGGGGAAAAGAAACACAAATATACACTGAAATGCACTGAATATATAGCTGGGGGTCAATAAAGAATGAAGATTAGGACAATAAACAGAGAGAACATAATTTGATTTCCCCCCTCTGCGACTATGAAACGAAATACTGAACTCTCTTCCCTTGGCGTTCACTGTCAGTTAGCATCTACTTTTCTGGTAAAGACAGAGAGTTCTTGATTTCTGAAGTCTTTGATCATCCTTGAGGTTCACAATTGTGATTGTATTGACTGTGCTGTATTTCTTCTCTTCTCTTCTGTCAGTATGGCCTGTTAGAGCAGTCATTTGGTCAGTGAAGACAAAGCCATGGCTGTGTTGCGGGGGTCAGTTGTAACATGAAGCCAGGAGGAGGTAGGAGATTGAGAAAGGTGCTAGGTATGTCGAGAGCATTAGTCCAAAGGATTATCAGCCCAATGGACCAGCTGTAAGAGAATTACATCTACGCTTTACAATTCCACTCTGTCTTTCATCTGGTCGTTAAAGAACACAATAAATGCTCTAATCCTTTTCTTTTCACACTTTTTACTTCTTCTCAAGGAGGGGAACGAGTGAGAGAGGGGTAACAAGGAGAAGATGAGTGGGAGCAAAAGGCTCAGGTAGAAAGGCTGGAGGATTTAGTAATTAACAAAAAGACTTAACACCACCTAAAGAGATGACTGAATCACAGCAAAAGATTTTACTAAGGTTGCCAAGACTTACCAAGAAATAACGCTTCATTACAGCGATCTTTAAACATATCTTCCAATTTCCTCAGATTCAGACAACAGGACAGGAAGATTTTGTAATTATATAGCCATAAGGAACTGAACAACTAAACATGTAGCAGATTCACAATAAACATCGTGGTTTAGATAAGTCTGACAAGGTTTTGTGAGCTTCATTGTAGTTTATTAGGAAGCATTTTTTGAAAGCAATTTCCTCGGATTCAAATGGCTGCTTCAAATACCAGTGTAATTCAGAGTACAAGAGCAAGCATACAAATAGGCAAAAATTCTCTAATAATTGAAAAATAAATCAGTGAATAAAAGCAGCGAGTGAGTTCAACAATAGAAATCCATGAGCCGACGAGTCGGAGGGCCAGGGAGGATTAGCGGGCCTCCGGTTTCCGCTGTAGCTCGTCCTGTTGGGGCCACGCGGCACTGACGTGGGGGCAGGAAAGTGCTGAGCTCACACCCCAACCGCATAATGCACTCTGTGCATACACACAGTCTACCCCCATTATATGATTTCCCACACAGGAAACATGTCCCAAAAGGACTCACTTTTTAAAACCCTAAACTAAATACCCTTTAATACCCTAAACAATACAAACACACTAGACATTATTTTCAAGACACACACAACTGGCAATAGTTTTTTGTGGAAAGCAGGAAGTGCCGATGAATCAACGTTGCCAAATATTAACAAAACTATGTGCTACTTCAGTAGGGAAAAATCCTGACACTTTCCCCTCTTTCTGATGATTCTCTTAAGGACAGAAAATCAGAACAATGTCATGTGCTTTGATATGAGAACTTGAGTCACTCATTTGGAGCTGGATCAAAGACTGCATTTTCATATGAGTTCCCCTCATTAACCTGTCAAAAGAAGTTTAACATCGCCTCAATCTGAAATGTCTAAGCTGTGAGCTTGTCATGTGAACAGAAATTGTGGATTTGTATATAACACATGGGTAATTTCCACTTGCTTAAAGTGTTGCCCAATTGAAGAAGAGAACATTAGCCTGAAGGAAAGGTGGGAGTAATTATAGGTCAAACAAGAGTAAAAACCTTAAGCATCAGAGATCACCGTTGTGCTCGACATATTTCAAAAGCTCTTGTCAGCATACTGGATGAGAAGCTGATTATATTTACATGCTAAAAGAAGCACAGGCAAATCCTCAGATTTTAGCTCTGCTCCAAAGAACAAAATGCTATTCAGACCCATCTCTCCATCGTCTATGCAGGTCTCTCACCTTTCACCTCCATAGATCGGTGAAACAATGTGCTCCGTGGGCCAGTAAACTCTGCAAACAGCCCAGCATGAGGGCTGCACTTAGAACTAGTTTTGGGTTCATTTCTTTATCCCCTATTATGCTGCAGATCCACATCTCTTCTCGCCACAGGGCTCCAGAACAAATAATGTCTAAAGACGTGAGGGAAATGGCGGAGTCAAACTAACAGAAGAACTCAATCTGTGGCTATTTACAGGCATACATTTTTACTTTGTTCCTCATGTGTGCATTTCTAAATCTGTATAAACACTCTTTATATTTAACTACGGTGTTGTACGGCTAAATGTTATGATTATAGATGTTTATGCATAGTTTACACACTTTACATAAACGTACATAATTATAAGCATCTGTCTGTCCCCGAGATGCACACGGATAAGCAAAGCTGTTTATTTATTATATAGTATTTGGTTTTCCCAGTTTAGACCTAAATATTTTAAAAAGGGCCAAGTGAAACTGGATGTAAAAATAAATGCCACTTGCAGGATCTGACCCTGTTCTCACCAATGGTACATGAGCAATATAAAAAAATAATTCACATGAAGCAAGCTATAGCATTTGTTTTAACCCAGGCCCTCACAAACAGATTTTGCAAATGCTTGGTCTCCTTTGCCTGCAGTCATACTTTATAGCACTTGTGAAATATATATATATACATATATATATATATATATATATATATATATATATATATATATATATATATATATATATATATATATATATATATATATATGCAATAAAAATCTCAGCATGGCACACTCAGCACGTATAGCTCAGAAATTGCTCAGAAAAAAGACAAGCCTGTTTTAATTGTATTTGAATGGACTGTGTTTGTGTTTAGCCTGTTACTACTTGACCACTTAAAAAAAATTAAGATTATCTGGTTTAAAAATTGTCACGGAGAGAATAGAGAATAGAGAGAACCTTTTTTTCCTCACTGGGGGTGGGGGGCCACCATCCCCTCTACAGAGGACCATTGAGACTTTTTGATACTGATAGATATTTGATCATCTATGGCATCTTAAGGAGGGGGAGATTTTACATTTGAAGGTTAATATGGGTGAGTGGTGGGTGTAGGAGGTAGCAGATGACAGCAGACATGACGTGACAGTAGATGTAACACAGACGCGACAGTAGACAGACAGATGTAAAACATATGTGATATATTAGGATGGGGAAGGAAGGAAGGAAGGAAGGAAGGAAGAAAGAATATAAAGTCTAGTGATTGTAATAGCAATGGAAATAATTAAAATGTACAACACCATCTTTCTGGTTTCTGTGTATGGTGCGTGTATGCACGTCTGATTCAGTTGTGTTTGTGAATATTAGAACCATTAGAATAGTAGAACCATTTTCTCAACATTTTTTCCCCATTGTCTAAACATTTTTGTTGTTGGCATGATAACAGAATAATCATTTTCTAACACAAAAATGCTGGTTACATTTATATTGGGGGATTTTTAGGCCTATGTTTGTGTAACTATTCCTGCTATATTAAATCACTGAACTGAGCTAAATGTGTGCAGACTTCATTCTACAAGGGACTTTTTTTTAGTTCTCTGTGGCAAAATGGTTAAAGATCCATCAATCAAACGGTTCCTTAGAAAACCAAAATTGGTTCCTCTATGGAATTGTGGCTATGATGTTGTTGAACTTTTTAAACTGTAATTTTAATGTTATACACCCTAAGGAACACCTGATAGAACCTTGAGGGTCCTTCAGTTTATTCCCCTGGGGCAACCATTAAACGCCATATATACACAATAGTGTTCCTATATGAGATAAAGTTCCTTTAAGATGCCAAGAGGCCTTTTTTTTCACATCTAAGACAAAAAGTCTTTAATCTTTTTTTATTTTGTTCTTTCATGTAACTTCTTACTAATTACCAAACAATTTGGCAAATTCATTTAGTCAAACATGAAATATTCTCACAATATTACCACTAAACAAAGATGAAAGAAAAAAAATGTTTACAGAGCTGCAAGCAAACCTAGCACTTAGTGTTCTTACACTTATATCCGCACTCGAGTCAATTACAACCCAACAGATCACTAAACCACGCATCAGAGTTTCCACTTAGTCACCATCCGCTTTAATTCCAGTAAAAGAAGAAAAAGAGAAAAAAAAATAAATTCAAGTTAAAGACCTTCTTTAAAAAGGAAGACAAATAACAGCCTGAAAAATTCTGGATCATTATGCCCAAACCGCTCGCTTTATTCCTCCTTGTGCACCTACAATACGGCAGCCAACATCCTTTGGTGGCTTCCAGAAACTATAGTTATTTGTCCAACTGAGCATCAGAGGACTTTATGGTCTGCGACAGGGCGTGGGCACACTCCACTCATCTTGCGCAATCTAAGCAGTAGGTTGGGCAGCGAGGCTTTGTGTGGTCAAGTAAGGTATGTGTGTCTGTATGCCAGGGAGGATTATGAGCATGGAATGGTGTGTTTTATTGGTGGAAAAGTGTTACTGTTAATACTGAAAGGAGTGTCTGTGTTCACCGCTACTCTGTTTAGATTATTCTGCCATCTCGTTTGACTGAAGGCTGTCATACTCCTTTACCCAAATCTCGTTTTTAGTGCCCTCTGTTGCTTGCCCTTCCGCGTAGATCCAACACAGAGCAGCAGCAGTGGCCTGGAGCTCTCTATGGGGAATTCCTCAGGCCTGCAGTAATCAGGGAGGCTTCTTGGTAAAACTAACAGGAATGTACCACAAAAGGTGGGGGTAAGTAGGACCGATAGCTGGAGCTGAACACTGAACTACATTGTTCTGCAACCTTAACATTCCATTCCCCAACCTTTCCATCATTCCCTCCCTCTTGGTCTGTGTCAACCTCTATATTTCATGATAGACACCAGCACTCTTGCTTTTCTGCCTTACATTAACATGACTTAATATCTCCCAGAAAACACAGAATTAATAATGGACATCTCCAGAATTGAGAAAGATCTCAATTATCTGAGTAACTGTATTGTTAAGGCGGTATAACCTGCCTCTGCAAGAGTCACAGTTATAGGAAAAGCTTTGTTAAAGTGCTAGGGTTTGCATAGATTCGTAATGCAATCATTCTGAACAGGTCCTAGCATGCCACGTCTCTCATGGACGTTTCCTTACTCATAGAACACCTGAATGTCAAATGGATAAGCTCTTTCTAGAATAGAGAAGTATGAAAAACAAAACATACAAGGAGAGAGAAGGAGGCATGCTCTAAAGCAGGTTTTAAGTCAATGAAAAACTCCTGCCTTGAGCGAAAGCATTTGCTAAAGTAACTGACAAAGAATGCTTGGGTTAAGGAGGTAAGAGTTACAACTATACAGAGAAAACATGCCTCAATACACAAAACACTTTGCTTTCAAATAGTGAACATATCAAAAAAAATAAATAAGTGGGGGATATTCATGAAAGAAAACTGTCTTGAAATGATGTGTGATTAAGATCCCTCAATGATGTATGGCTTAGAAAGGCATGTTTTTTTGTCTTTTGTGTTGTTGCAATATGTGGTTTTGTTATATCCTTAACTTAGATTTTATATTTTATGGTTGGAAAGCATATTCTATAGCACCAAAATAGAAATAGTTATTCCCATTTTTATTGTAGTCAAAGCTGAATTGGTGGAATATTTGAGAAGGAATTCCATCCATTTTACTTTTACAGAGGGCAGTATGTATTGTACAACTGTAAAAAGCCTCACTGCTGTCTAAAACACGCTGTAATAGATGCAAATGCCAAAAATCATGTTGTGCTCTCTTTAATTTATATCCCTAACCAAAACCATTGCATAAATGAAATTCAGACTTCACAGCTGGCAGTCAGATAGAAATTAAATTATTCAGACCAAATGTCTTACCTTGGCATGTTTCATCCACAGCTTCATATCCCTGGCTGCATTGGCACTGGCCCACGGGCACCACCCATTCTCCATCCACAGTGCAGTAAATGCGTGGTTGGCTCTCACTCTCAGCATTTTCCACACAAGCCCCAGCCACCTCCCGCAGTGCCTGGTTCGCACCCCCTGCCACCGCCACCGTCTGAGGAAATGCTGCCAAGCTCTTCACTGTGGCGGGACATGTTTTGTAGTAAACCCTTACAGAGTAAATAGCTACACAAGCCCCAATGTCGTGGAAAGCCAAGTAAAAGCCCTTGCGAGAGAGATTCTCCACCGGCCTTGTCTCTGTGTTGATCCTCATATCTCCGACGCCAGAGATTTCATCGGGTGCAATGGTTGCCACTTTGCGGAACTGGCCCTTACGGAAGCTGGTGCCAATGTCAGCATCGGCTTCGGAAACGTACAGATTGAAGGTTTCTTTGCAGGTAACCGAGTCTGCATTGAAAGAATTGCAGTCACGCACAAGGAAGCGAATCTCGACAAACACCCTCGTGGCGGTGGGGTGGCGCTGGATGAAGGTGGTACGCAGCCAGTTGTCCTGCTCTCGTGCTTCCACATTGCAAACAAAGTAGTTATAGAGCAAGGTGCCATTAACAGCCTGCTGGCCTATCTCCCACTGAAACCAGAAAAAAGGGAAGATTCAACTAAGAAACATTCAAAACCAAGATTGCAGAGGAGTAACGGATGAGGGCAAAAATAACACAAAATGGCCTCAACATGGAATTTTAAGTACTACCGAGGACACTGGATCATTACCCATCATCCTCTAGTAGAAAATAGCATTTCATCCACATACATTAAATAGACTGATGTATCTTGGGGTAACACATCTTTTCAGAAGCAGTTTGTGGGATTTTTTCCCCCTCCACATGTTGCCACTGTGCCATTAATTACAGGAGAGGTGCGTTAGTTTCACAGTGTGTGGCATCATAATAAAATGGCCATACCATGCAAGTGCAGAGCAAATGCTCATATAAAAGCTCACTCCCTTCATCAACACAATTCATCATTTTAAAGGTCCCCTTACACTCTCTTTAAATGCCAGGCAGCTCATTAAGAGTGCAATTAAGCCTCTATAAGGCCTAACCAAACTAACTGCTTGCCATGTAAAATCTTCCAAGATCCAGAGCTTTATCCAAACTTTCAAAAGCCATGCATTTGTTCTAAATTTCTGTTCAAGGGAGCATGCTGAGAATTTTGTTAATGAGTGCAAGACAGAGCAAGTCCCAAAATCTTGTTCTGGTATGAGAACTATTTGAATTTGTGAGCAGAATGAAGCATGGCAAATGATGGCTAAAGCACATGAAAGCTGCGAACAGACAGTTATGTAGATATGATGAAATTTTATATATTATTACATATACAATTGAGTGTGACTGTTTTCACAACCTTAGGACAAAAGTTAACAAAGAATTTTAGTTCATACCTACAAGTCATTAAGTGTGTCGGTTATCACATATGTTCGTTCATTCAATTAACAATATATTTTTTTTTAAATAGTAGAATAGTGTACCTATGTTAAGATATAAATACTACTATAAATATTTCACAACTTAAATGTCTTTATAACAGCTTCCAGCCTCTCAGATGAAACATTTTCTTGACATAGCCTCTGGTACAACTCTACCAGACATCACACACTTCTTTCTTCGGATCAGGTCTGGAGACTGAGAAGGTTACAAAATAATGGACTTCTTTCTCCCTCTTTTTTTATTATTTATTTATTTTTAATATCCTGCTATATGAACTGTTGTCACACGCACACACATTTCTTTTGTTTAATTCTTTGAATTGTTTGCACATAAATTGTGAAATAGAATCCACAAACCATGAGGAAGGAAAACTTTACCACTCATATTTATATATATATAAACTGACAAGAACCCTTTACACATACATCATCATGGTATAAGTTTCCGTGAGCATTTTGCTTCCCCCAAAACTGTTAAAACTGTTAAATCTCACGTTTTAAAAGACTCTAAATGTTAATGACACCCTTATAGCTCTGCTCAACACAGGACTTTAAAACCACAGCCAGCATGGAGCAGTAAAGCTGCAGGCCTGCTTTCTTCTCTCGGGTGAAGTACAGACATGTCTGACAGGGAGAGGAACTTTAACTCAACCCCACACAATCCAATGATTAACACAGCCTGGAGAAAACTTGAAGGAATAAAACAGAATACGAATAAACATTGATTCTACCGCAATGTAAGCTGAGATCATATTAAATGTGCGGTACTCACCCCGTCCTGATCGGGCCATGTCAGCCAGCCCAACTCTCCTCCAGATGCCACCATGTCCAGTAGCACCTCTGGGAGAATAAATAGAAAAGAAAAATTTAATTGAATGGAATTGAAGTAATGCACTGAGGATGAATATTAAGCAGCAGGGAAAGTTTTTGATGTTGCGGCTGATTTTTTTTATACATTATATATACACATTATAATAAGAGCTATTTTTGATTAGCTGTTTTACATTGATAGTCTACTGTAATTGACTTTTTATACAATGACAATGTTCTCACACAGGCTGCGGAACTGTAACCCTGGATAAAACCTTTCAGTCTTAAATTTGACATGGTAATAACCGAGTGCGCCTCTGACAGCGAGCTCAGGTCAAGCTCAAGAGAGTCTTCTTTCTTTTTTTACTTTTTATTTTTATTTTTATTTTTTAATTGAGTAAATTTCGCTACACGTCGTAGCTCTACCTTTCTAGCAGGTAAACTTGGATCCTGTTCGCTCATTGAAATGTAAATGTCTTGCTCAGGTTAACAGGAGAAAAGAGCTGAATGTTACTTGGCGTGGCACAGTGACTCCGAACATGTGAGTGAACCAACATTTACGCAAAAGTTGTTGTTGTTGTTAGTTTTAACGAGTCCAGAATGTTAACTTACCTTCTTTACTTTGAAGAGAAATAAATACGCAGTTCATAAATAAATTGACAAATAAAAGTCGTTTTATCCGCCGGTAATCCATTCTGTGTCCGGAGTCGGTAAAGAGTTGTGAAGAACTCCGCGCTGAAACGAGCTGCTCTACCAGTTGCGCTTATCGGACTCTCATTGAGAAACGCTGAGAGCCATAAACTCCGCCCCCTGGAATGTTGAGAGCGTTTTATGGTAAAGGGGTGTGGCCCCGAGAAAACTCCACGCCCATCTGTCAAAATTTAACCTACCTGTAACCTGTAATTTGTACCTTGAGCCTCTGGCCAAGTTCAAACAGAGCAGTTATAACTGAACAAGAACAATGCTTGAGAACTATCTATCTATCTATCTATCTATCTAGCCATCAATTTGTTTGTTTTTTTTATCCCATGATTTTCCAAATGAAAAAAAAACCTCTGTTTTACAAATGGTCACAAACACAAATTTAGAAAAGTTTTCACTCCATTAATTCAGGGCACAAGGACTCACTGAATAGTTTGATGAGCATGAAGATGATGTAAATGGTCTGCACTTATATTGTGCTTTTATCCAAAGTGCTTTACACTGTGTCTCATTCACCCATTCACACACACCAATGGTGGCAGAGCTGCCATGCAGCTTGCCATCGGGAGCAACTTGGAGTTCGGTGTCTTGCCCAAGGACACTTGTGGAGTCATGTGGGCTGGGAATCGAACCGCCAACCCTACAATTAGTGGACAAATCACTTTACCACCTGAGCCACAGACAGACAGTAAATCATGTGCCAGATCTCAATCCAACAGAACACCTGTGGGGGATTTTGTACCAATGTGTCAGACAGCGCTCTTTACCACCTCTCCACCATCCATCATCACTCCAGTTGAAGTAATATCTTTTCAAAGAATGGTGCTCATCTGTCCTGTAGCGTTCCAGTGAGTTGCAGAATCTATGCCAAAGTGTTCCATAAGGTATGTTATGCTATTTTTCTTTAATCTGTCAGCCAACTGTACGTAGGGAGGAATTTACAATGGCAAACATAGTATTTGGCCATTTTGTGACCTGATTTAAGAAAAACAAAAACAAAAACGAAAAAAAGGCTGTAAAATCTAACTTACTAAATAACTTTTTAAAATAACTGTTAACAATTTCTTCATGATCTTTATTTTGACCTAAAGGTATGTAAACATTAGAAACTGGATCTTTGCATGTCTTTCTTATCTCAGTTAATTATTTGAAGTAGTCTTCCAAATTCACCATGAAGACCATTTTTTTCTTCTTACATATTAAAACAGGCAAAGTTAGTTTACATACATTATTTAAGAATACATGTATCTCTTCATAAGTTTGATTGTTGAATATAAACAAATAGTTTCACCATCTAATTAATAAATTTCACCATTACTGTCCAGCAGCAGTTATAGAATGGCAATGTGCTTGAGCTTCAATCCAGCTGAATTTGTGACAAAGGCTTCCCCTAGCAACTGTGAGGAATTTCAGAGTCAAGCTCCCTATATTTTGAAACCCCCACTTTGCTGACTCCACGAGAGCCTTGTACACACTGAAAGGCATCAACACAATAGCCCTCCCACTACTTTAAAGATGACAGGATCTTACAGCAACCCTTTCATTTGTTTTTGCACCATTTTACACAGGAAAAGCTCATATAACTTCCAGCCCAAGAGAAACAAATAATGCAGTTGAGAATAACACGGCAAATGTATTGTGCAGTTCTCAAGGACAGCACCTTGACCACCAAATTCTACATTTTTATTCGAACCTACAGCTTAATCGAAGGAAGCATAATATGGGTAAGAATCTGCAAACAATCTGGGACACACTACTTTCAGTTACAGCATCCTAGGCACTGTATCCTTGCACAACAAATTGAACTCCTTTGTTTTCTCCCTACTTTGTTGAAACTCACTTTGGGGAAAAGATTTAGAATTATTGCTTCTGTCACAGGAGCACCGGTGTTTGTCAAAATGTCTACTGCTCACGCCTCCAGCCCCCAGGCTTAAGCCTATACAAAAACCCTTCACACCAGGCACTGCTCCTGAGGTTTCAGCACTCCATTCAGCCAACAATGCCATGTCATGAACATTCCCTCCCCTCACTCCTCACTTCACTCACACCTCTTTTTCACACATACATATGAATACAGAGACTGAGAGAGATTGAGAGTGAGAAAGAGTGTACTATTTCTCTGCGCACAAGTACCTGTGTAATACACAAGTTAATAATGAACAATACAGTATTTTTGAGTTTCTACCACTCCCTACCAGACAGAAGAAGGAAGGAAGGGCCAGTGAGTTGGGAGAAAGGGTTTAGATTTTGAATTGTGGGTTATGGAGATTTGCTCTTCAGTTAGCATGTGATTAGTGTAGTTTTTATATTCTCATAGATATCTTTTTCCCTACAACTTATCCACAAGAAAATATAATAACAGAAAAAATGTCAGTGTAACTGATATGGAAAAGCAATAAGTAGGGCTTGCGTGGTTTGGTGGGAGGGCTGCCAAGCACAGGTGTGAGTCAATTCAACAGCAGTGTGGCGAACAGCAGGCCCATTGTTAGCAGCCCATCAACATATAGCATATGTGGCTTATAGAGGCAAGTGTGAGCTAATGTATATCACAGTACATACACTCTGGGGGAAAAATCATTGTATCCTGTTCTAAATATGGAGGAACAGACACTGCCATAACGAATGCAATGATGTAATAAATTAATTAAAAACATAGATTAAAAACACTAAATTCTGATTTTATGCACTGTGCTGCTGCCATATAATATGCTGATTGGATAATTGTATGACAGTGAGTGTATGAGTTATGACGTGAATTTCATAGTATATGGTTTTGGCAATAGGCCAGTTCCTCCGCATTCCTAACCACTACAGGATCAACTGCTAGATTAGTGTAGTAAACTGTCACTCAGATCGTCCACATGGAAGAGTAAATCATCTGAACAAGAATTATTAGACGGGGAACCCTAGGACTCTGAGTGTAGATTAAAGACATATTCAAGATCTAGATATGTACAGTCAATTTGTGGAATTTGACATTGATCAACCAGTGGGAATAAGTGAGACGTTGTGACACATTTGTTTGTTTGGGAGTCCCTTCATTGGCATAAGGGCAAGGAAATACAAAAATAAAAACAACAAAAATGAAAAAGTGAAGAAATTACAAAAATAATATAAAGAAGATACAAAATAATATATAAATTAATTAAATTGTAAATAAATCAATTGAGGAGTAAATCAACACAAGTAAAATATATCAACATTAGATATAGAAAAAAAACAAGGAATACGTAAAGGCAGAAATTCATAAATAAAGGCAGAAATAAAATTAAAATAAAGAATATAGCCTATGCATAAAAACATTGCAGCAATGCAATTCAGCAGTAATTTATTTGTTGATGTATTTATTTATACTTTTATTTATTTTTCATTCTGACAGATCTTATTTAGTATATTCTTGGGATATAATGAAGAAGATATTTAAGAGAAAAGTAATTTACAGCAACATGACATTTAGTAACAAAAATAGCCAAATAACATATGTTAAGACATTATTTAAAAAAAAGTATAAATAGCAAGATGATAAGTCTGCATCTACCTTTCTTTGTGTGAAATGCCCTCTGAACAGTGTCCTATTAGATGTAATTCTAACATACAGGTATTTTTTTCACTTTTTTTCACGGAGAAACCACCCATTTTGTTTGTAACATTTCTAGAATTAATATATGTACATACATACATGGTGAAGACATGGCAAATAAGAAAAGACAATTGGGAGTACCTTTTCTGTCTCAGCTTTTTGAAACAAATTGTTATCAGTTTCAGATCATTAGCTAACGATGTGTGACTAAAGACCTGTATTAGCTACTGAATATATAAAACATCCATCTTCTTTGGACATGCCAATCAGCCTACCATGCATGTCTTTGGACTGGAGAGGTAACCAGAGTACCAGGAGGAAACCCCAGCAAGGGGAGAACATGCAAACTCCGCACACACAGGGCCACGGCGGGAATGAAACCCCTAACCCTGGAGGTGTGAGGTGAAACTGCTAACCACTAAGCCACCATGCACTTGAATATATACATATACCAATTCATGAAATTATTCAATTTCTTGAAATGTGTAAAAAGATTGCGCACCAGTTTTAAAGGCTATCAGAGCTCACATCCTTGGAGAGACCACCCACATTGACGGAGGCTTGTCTTTGCATAGTCTCAAGACAGACTTTATTTAAAAAAAAAAAAAAAAAAAACACCACCAAGTCCAATCCACATGGACTGAAGGCAGTTACTACATGTCAGTGTAAATGAGCAGACGAAAGAAAAGAAACAGAACAATAGCAGATCAAACCACAGCACTGAACTTTCAAACTCTGAATTGCATAGCAAAGTGCATAAGTTGTTTGAGGTTTCTATTATAGTTCATCTGGTTGGCCAATGCCACTGTGTGTATGATAATTTATCATGTACTGGGAGTAAGCTGTTGGTAATGTGTACACACGGCCTTGGCCCCTTTAAGCTGATGTGGAGGAAGAGTTGTTCCAGCATTTGGGCCAAGCTGCAGGATAAATTCTACAATGTGTGGTTGCACATGAATGTAGCCATGGGGTTGGGGGTGTTGCCATCATTATCCATACCCTAAAATTACAGAGTAACCTTGTGGTTGGTAGTAAGAACCCTAAAGAGACATTCCTTTGGCATTTTGTATCCACACACCATTTCCCCCTGCATTTACCCATTTGAAATAATGCAGTCTTTATCTAACTGATGATTTTGGTGCAGGGGGATGAAAATGGGTCCTTCAAAAGGTCATTTTTCACTTTTTATCAGCAATTTGTTGTGAGAATGGCTCTTACAGTGTTACTTTGGTTTGGATGTTTAGGTTACAGTAATCTTTGCATTAACATGGACAAGAAACATAATCTAAAATCACAATTATCATTAAAAAGTCATCACATTCACTTTCTATTCACTACTTTATATCCAAGACACAAATTTACAGTAGATCCTAGTATGAAAATAAAATTTGAGACGTGAATCGACCGAACAGTAAACTTAATAATTTAAATTCACTTGGCAAACAATATATGTTAAAAAAATCTATACAATGAAATAGAGGAGAGAAAATGACATACATTATATTATTGTATGTATGTATAATTAAAAATTATACTTAAGTAAAATTCTGAGTATTATGTGTGTTAAAATCTTTAACATGGAAGATGATATGGAATATAGAAAAAGATATAGAATTAAACATGAAAACCTGTCCACACTTAAATGTATTTGATTAAGATTAAAAAAAAAAGATTTTAGCTTAAATTAGAAATCAGGAAGTTTTGGGTTTTTTTGGTTTTATATTGCCATTTGTTTTTTTCGTTTTATATTGTATTATATTTACTCAAGAGATTATATTGTATGAAATTTTACAGGTTTAAGATAAAGATCAGGAGTGGGATTAAAGGCGTGGTTTTGGTTCATGCCTTTTCATATGACTTTGAATACAAAATACAACCAGATCATCCTCATTCATTTGAATTCATATGATTTTTCTATGAGATTGGGTTCTTTTATATTCATTAAATTAATATTAATGTTTAAAGTGATACTAATTGGCAGTCCTTGCTCAAAGATGAGTGGGTGTAATTACAAATTAGGTTTGATTGCTATATAGAGTTCATAAATTAAATTCAAGGAAATTAAATTGATTGAATTTTTTATGATTTGTTTTATTTGTAATGAGTATATGGAAAGTCTAAATGAAAAGTAAAACGCTTTTTTTTTTTTTTTTTTTTTTTTTTACATGGAAACTCATGACCATATTTTTTGGTTAGGCAGGAGCAGTCTCAAACAAAAAAAGACAAATCGCTATCACATTTGGCTTATGTTATAATACTATCTAGTGAATTTGCAGAGTAACCCTGTAGTAGGCAGCTGAGAATCAGTAACATACTGGCATCCAACAGTATGTGTCATCTAGCAGCTCGTTTTGTATAGTTTTAGACATACCTTTTTCAACTGTGATACAGTAGGTGTATTTCCTGTCTGCATGATGTGCGTAATGCAGATATATGCAGATATTTTATGCAGATAAAAACATTATCTGCATAATGTGTAAGGAGCACACAAGAGCTAATATCGTTAGCCAGGATTGCCAAGTTTTAGCAAAAGATCTTAAAATAGCAAAATAGGCAAATAAATAAATAAATAAATAAATGAAATTGAGTATTGGATTTTTTTCTTCCTTTTCCTCTTTTTCTTAGCCTTTGTCTAGAAAACTAGATCAACATGGTGATTTCAGATGTACGAAAATTATCCATTCCATGCATTTACAGATGACCCAGAAATACATTGAAACCCTTGGTGTGGGTATGTTTTAAATTTAATTTCAATCAAGCATGTTGGCACATCTCTTTATATATAATTTATACTTTAATTACAGTTACTTAAGTGTTTATATGTAATTAGTACTTCCATTACATATAAAGAGGTGTACAGACATATAGCACGTCGTATGAGTCAACATAATGAAAATATGTACACCCAAACATTATCAGGATGTTCATACAGTTTGAGGCAGAATAATTAATGATTAGCTGTCTGGCAATAGTTGACCTCAAAAAGTTGTATGATCATACCTCATGAAGCATACTGCATATTCAGTTTCTGAATTGCTGAATAAATGCTCTATTCAGACTGGAAGCTTTTATCACAACATTCCAGTCCTCTGAAATGAAACATACCCATATAACACTGGTTCAGGGCTCACTTAGCATAAAACGGATTTTCAGGATGCTCAGTGGAAGACAATGGCCTCATCCTTGGAGCATTCTTCTTTCAACAAATGCAACTTTATGGGCAAGTTGCTTAAAACTTAAACTCAAAACCCAAAGCCAAACTGTTTGTGTACTTGATTTGAGCAAACAGAATGACTCGTACTGTTTGCCCTGCAGTTTTTAAATTGGCATATATTACGGTTGGGATTACTGGTGTCATAATAATGAAAAACGTGTTGAATAGCCACCTGTTGATTCAGTGCATACGATCCACCCAACATTGACTCTGTTCAGTCATGCATCATATCAGATGAACTTGGCAGCACGATGGGAGGGAAAGAGAGTGGGCTGTGTGTCTGCATATAAAGTGCATATTTGTGATTCCATGTGTGTGTGTAAGTGCCTTGTAGCCTTCTCACGGCCTACTCAGTGCACACTTATGTGTTTTTGTACATAAGACTGTGTGTTTAAATGCACAGCAGTAGATTTTATTGCCTGGATTGTGTTTGCCATTTAGAAAGTAAACAGCTAATGAAGCACCTATCTGTGTATACTGAACTCCAGGAGGCTAGCAATGTTTACGTGACCGACACGTCAGGCATGTCAACCCCCCCTCACAGCTGAGTAACCTTTGCTTCCTCTTTCAGCTTGCCAAGAAGGGGTTCCATACCCAGTGAAGTTGGGGGACAGCTGTGTAAAATGCAGGACTGAGATTGGGGCAAGCACACAATCCATGACTGCAGCATAAGGTCAGGAGGAAATTGGGAGAGGCAGAGACATGTTAGTAAAAAGCAGAGACTAAAGAACCATTTCAATACATGTGATAAGAACAATCCACCCTGGCCTTCAATAGAAAACCTTGCAGATAAGATATTTGTCAAGTAGCATCAACCACACCAATAATTTCTCGATATTGCAGAGTAACGTCATTCAGTGACATTTTTGTGTATGGTTTAAATTTTATATAGATAGATAGATAGATAGATAGATAGATAGATAGATAGATAGATAGATAGATAGATAGATAGATATGATGACATCTTGTGTAATTTGACAAGTAAATTGTGTCTAAAAGCGAAGGTTGCAAATTATCATCCTGAGCTGTGAATCTGTGGCCCACCATTTTCTCAAGAGGGCTGTGAAAGAAGTGTGAGAACAGCTCTGTTCCTCTGTTCCTCTCATCATGAACTAGCACCGCTCTAAAATGATTCTCCAGGTGACAACAACTCATTTGTAAATGGTCCGTTGCATAGAAGAATGTGTAGATACCTCTTACACACACACACACACACACACACACACACACACACACACACACACACACACACACACACACACACACTAATGAATACAGCGATGAAGATTTTATGGCCTGACATGCATAATACCAAGGCCCAGCACACAGGTATCATATTTTATGTGACTTACAGTTGAGTGCATGGTGTTAAATGGAAAAAAGGTATGAGTAACAATAATTTATTACTCAGCTACACAAGACTACATAAAAGTAACAAAAAAAGGGGGAAGTATCCAGCAGCAACACAACAGTTCAAAATGTATGGCATTGTTTGAAAAGAGGACATGAAAGAGGTTGGACACAGTTATAAAGGTAAAGTGTTTAGGTAATTACAGAATATTTATATCCCATTCATAAAGAGAGATTTCACCTTTTATATAATCCCTATTGCAAAAAACTTGGGACTATATGGAAAATGCAAATAAAAACAAAGGTTTAAACTAAAACATGTAAAGACAAGGTATTTGATTAGTTTTACCTAATCAACTGCATAGTTTGAAGATAAAATTTAATTTTGAAATTGATGCATGCAACGTGTTCCAAAAAAAAGTTGGGACAAGGGCAATTTAGGACTAATAGCTAATAAATATAATAACTAATAAATGTGACAAGTTGAAATAAGAAAGTGATGTGAAACAGGTGAGGCAATCGTCTAATCATAGTATATAAAAAGCCTCCAAAAAAGGCCTAGACCTTCAAGAGCAAGGATGGGTCGAGGCTCAACAATCTGCCAACAGATGCATCAGCGAATAATCCAGCACTTTGGAAATAACATTCCCCAAAGACAAATCGGTAGGATTTGGGGAATTTCACCTTCTACAGTGCACAATATAATTAAAAGTTTCAAGGAATCCGGTCAAATCTCGGTGCGTAAAGGGCAAGGCCGAAACCCAGTTCTGAACGTGTGTGATCTCCGATGTGTGTGATGACCTCAGACGTCACTGTCTTAAAAACTGTCATGATTCTGTAATGGATATCCTGACATGGGCTCGGGAATACTTTGATAAACCTTTGTTAGTTAACACCATTCGCCACTGCATCCACAGATGCAAGTTAAGACTTTACTATGCAAAGCAGAGCATCAACACTGTCCAGAAGCGCCGCTGACTTCCCTGGGCTCAGTCTCATCTGAGATGGACAGTGGCACAGTGGAATCGTGTTTTGTGGTTTGATGAGTCAACGTTTCAAATAGTTTTTAGATAAAACAGCCGTCATATTCTCTGGGCCAAAGAGGAAAAGGACCATCCCAAGCTGTTATCAGCGTCAGGTCCAAAAGCCAGCATCTGTCATGGTATGGGGTGTGTCAGTGCCCATGGCATGAGTAACTTGTACATCTGTGAGAGCATCATTAATGCAGAAAGATATGTACACATTTTGGAGCAACACATGCTGCCATCCAGAGCAGGACAACACCAAACCACATTCTGCCCGGATTACAAGTGCATGGTTGCATAAGCAGAGAGTGCGGGTGCTAGCGTGAAAGGTGATTTTACACAGTAGAAAACAGTCGACTGTCCCAACTTTTTTGGAGTCATCAGATTTGAAATGAGTGTATATTTTCCAAAATAAATTAAATTCACAAAGTAAAACATCAAATAATGTGTTAATAATGTGTTTTCAATATAGTACAGGGTGAATTTAAATTTCAAATGACTCTTTTTTATTATTTTTTTTATTTTGCATTTTCCATACTGTCCCAACTTTTTCATAACTGGGGTTGTATATATATGCATTTGATTTTTTCTTTGCAATAATGAAAGAACATCTGACATATTTATGTCCCACTGATATTATACTTACAAATATGTATGTATGTATGTATGTATGTATGTATGTATGTATGTATGTACAAAGTAAAAGACGTTTTAAACTTAAAATGTGTCAATTTATCATTGTAAATTATGTGTTTATAACAACCTATGTGCATATTTCAGATAATTCACTTAAAACAATAAATAATACCTCTACAACACATTGCCTGCATTTTTGCCTGTCCCAGCCCACTATAACTACATCTTGAAAAATACTCATTAAAATACTTCAGAAAACGTATTATTTTTGCAATGAAATGTGAATCCACTTAACATCTCGTGTGAAACAGCTTTTTCCATGAGTCATTAATTGTAAGTTATGAAAAAATGGAAATTTGCATTGCATATCACGACATTTACTCAACCCTGTTACCTGAACACATTTACCCTTGTGAATGATTCATTCTTGCCAACATGCTTTACAGGAAGTTGCATCATCTAAATTTCATGGACATAAAGAAAGGAAAGAAAAGAAGGGATCAGGAAAGGAAAAAACTGTAACTCTCATTACTTAAATAAGCTCCCAAAACCAGTAAAGGAACTAATTCACCTCTCCCAAAACAGATCTAGGGAAATCCCATTATTAAGTAAAATTCTTAAGAATGTGCAGAGGAAAACATTCTGTGGTAGGGACTGTGGGAGCAGGCGAATAAAACACTAAACAGGTGTCCTCTACTTACAGTAGCTAAGTGCTGTGGTTCAAGCTGGCAGTGATTGTGCAACAAAGCAGTGCATGTGACAGCTCTGCTTGCCAGGATCCTCGATGGCATAAGTAAAGCTCAGTTCCTCCATGTCTCCATGCCCCAACATGCCCCATCATCACAGATTCTACCTGAACCACAGTTATGTGTTAGAAGGGTGTGAGAGATCGGGAGCAGTCTAGAATGACTTAAGCAATGCAACATTTTTCTTTGTAACATTTTCATGACCACACATGTTTATAAGTAATTTAGTTTAGTTTATTGATTTATAAAACCCATTTAAAACAACTGATGTTGAAACCAAATTGCTGTACAAGTAATATAAAACAGAATTAAAACAAATTAAAAGAGTAAGGAAAAACCAAAGAAAAGACTAATGAAAAATTTACACCCTCAAGTAAAACATAAAGGATACAAATAAGTCTTCAAATAGGATTTAAACACAGAAACGGAAGGGGAAGATCTAATGTGGAGAGGAAGACTATTCCAAAGCTTAGGAGCAGCCACTGAGAAAGTCCAGTCACCTTAAAACGTGAACAAGGAACTAAGAGCAGTAATTGACTGGATGATCGAAGGTGTCTTGAAGCAGTGTATGGGGTGAGAAGATCACAAATATACTGCGGAGCAAGTCCATGCAAAGCTTTAAAAACAAAAAGCTAAATTTTAAAATGAACACGGAACTTGACCGGTAACCAGAGAAGACAATCGAGTGCAGGTGTAATGTGCTCACATTTTTTTGTGCCAGTCAGTAATGCCGCATTTTGTACCAATTGCAAATGATCAATAGTTTTTCTAGGCAAACTCAGATAGAGCGAATTACAGTAGTCCAACCTAGTTGATATAAGCGCATGATTAACAGTTTCAAGGTCCTTCTTGGAGAGTATCATCTTGATTTTGGCAAAAGATCTTAACTGAAAGAAAATTATTTTTACAGCTGGACTAATCTGCTTATTAAAGCACAGTGTGGAGTCAAAAATGACACCAAGGTTTTTGACACATTAGAAAAAAGGGGACCAAGCTGACTGACAATGTCAGAGGACAAAGCTGATGGACCAAAGATGATTATTTCAGTTTTGTCATTGTTTAGCTGTAAAAAGTTCATGTCCATCCAGCACTTAATGTCATGCAGACAGTCAAACAAACTAGACAAAGAGCATGCCTTATCTTTCCACCGAAAGATAAAGCTGAGTGTCATCAACATAGAAATGATATGATAAGTGGTGTCTCTCAACAATATGACCTAGAGGAAGCATATATAGAGAAAAGAGAAGAGGACCCAAAATGGAACCCTGGGGGAACACCATAGGACATTTGAGCACAGGATGAGAAAAACTTCCCTACATTAACAGAAAAATTCTCTCCTTGAGATAAGAGGCAAACCACTACAGCACAGGCCCCTGAAACCCAGCTACATGATCAAGTGTTTGCAAAAATATCATGAGCTACTTTGACAAATGCTGCTCTCAAATCAAACAAGATTAAAATACAGCAAGACCCTGAGTTAAGAGTAAGTAAGATATCATTGGTAACCGTCCACAAAGCAGATTCAGTTCCCTGAAACTGGACTGAATTGAATCAAAAATACTAAAAGCACTCAGATACGAAGAAATCTGAGAATAGACGACTTTTTCCAAGACTTTTGAAATGAAAGATAGTTTGGAAATGGGTCTGTAGTTATTCATAACATGTTGATCAAGATGATGCTTTTTTAACAGCAGTTGTACTGTACCATGTTTAAAAGTGGCATGCACCACCCCACTGACTAGAGAGCTATTAACAACGAACAGACTCAAAGCAGGAAAAGCCTTTTTAAAAATATGCAAAAGCAGAACATCAGAAGGGCAGAAAGAGGACATACTAGAAACAATATCAGAAAGCTGTGAAGGAGGCACAGGTTGAAAATGCAAAAGAGAGCTCAGACACAGAGGTGATTCTAGAGAAGAACTATGAGATAGTATGTAAGACTGAATAGCCTCAATTTTATGAGTAAAATGAGTTAAAGACTGATCACAGGTCAATAGAAATCTCAAATGAAACACTACAAGAGGGATTTAGAAAGGCATTAATTGTACTAAAAAGGATATTCAGCCTTTGTGCATTTTGTGCAATTAAATCAGACATGTATTTCGACTGTGCCTCCTTAACAGACACTCCCTGAAGATTTTGTATGATATCTGAAGTTTGTCTTTCTTCCATCTGCGCTCAGTGCGCCCATGCTCCTGCCTGAGAGCGCAAGTGGAGCTATTTAACCAGGGCTGAACTTTCTTCATCATCTTGGATCTTTGTAATTTCAAGGGGGCAATTGAGTTCAAGGTAGCACTGCAGGTACTGTTAAAAAGATCAATCAGCTCATCTACACCATAGCTCGCAATTAATTTCTTTCATTTATGACTAATCAGAAGAGAATGATGTCTTTCTTTGTGGTGATAGTGTTGAAAAGCAATTACTAATACACTATGACATTGACAGTGCTCGATCAGAGAATGTCTTCAGGCAAAATATCTTCAGAGACATTCTTGAGATAAATAAGATTTTCTCCTCATTGTGTCATTTATACTATACATATAAGTCAAATGTAAAGTAGTAAAAATACAAATTTAAGAAAGAAAGACAAGAAAACAAAATTGTGAGCCTGGGGGTTAAAAGTAAAGCATCATTAGTGATTATGATGGTTTGTCAAGCAAATAAGACAAAGCTATTAATTTACAAAGATTCATTCAATACCTCTCCACAAATGGATATGGAAACTTTGAAGAGACAAACGAAATTCTGTTGCCAACCCAACCCATGCTTCCTGATTGGTGAGGTTTTAACTGTCACTTGTCTTAGCTCATCTTCAAAGAATTTTTTCCAACGTGCAGAAACCAATAACTGTGTTTATATTCTTTCTGTATCTGAAATTCATGCAAAGAGCCAAATATAGCATCTTTTCTGGGGTTAACCTTCAACATAGATAGTGAAATAAATGTAATCTCATATAAATATTCTCTCTAGAGTAATAGCTCAGAAGGAATGCACTTGGTGACACACCCAAAAGAGATGGATCTAGTTTTTGTGCATCATATTACCACAATGCAGCACAGTTTTATGGTATTTTCTACTTATCTTGTTTTATTTCTGTTTTTCATACCACAGTCTGTAATCTATCATTATGGTGTAGCCATTCTTCAGTGTTGTCACCAAATGGAATCAATTTTATCCATAAACCAAACTTTACTCGGTAGAGTCTGTTTTTAATCTATCTATCTATCTATCTATCTATCTATCTATCTATCTATTTGTGTGTGTATATATATATATATATATACACATATATATATAATACCTGGATAGGTATTACATTCATTCTCAATACAGTGCTCTCAAATCTGGAGCTTCATTTCAATACCAAGTCTTGCTTCCACTCATATATTCACAGATCACAGAATAATCCAGTTTCAAAGTCTTAAACTCCAGATCCCAAGGGAGTGCTGTCATCTGTCAAGACCACAAAACACAACTAGCAGACCATCTTTTAATTGCTCTAGAAAGCCAATCAATTTCCAGCTTTTGTTAAACCCTGCTGAGCTGAAACCAGCACGGGCCTGTACTGGCAAAACATACAGAGAAAAACATTAATGTGGTGAGATATAATGATGAGCAGATTATGCCACAGATATTTGTTGATTAAGTGTCAGCCTAAGAGCAGAAGAGATGATGTAAGGGCAATATAATGTATTCATGACTTAATTGACTAGGAAGCCCTTACTATGGCAGTTTGGGCTTTTTTCACGCTTTTACTCTGTAAAGGGCAGCCTGTACCACCTGATCCAATGCAAACTCATCTTGTGGATTATTTTGCGTAACAGAGCACAAAAAACTAGAACACAGTCAATTGTCCTTATTGAAGTATTTGAGACTGAAACATAGCATTGGCAGGATGGCCTGTGGACATGAAGTACTTGGTGAGATACATTATATCCATGGAGCAAGAGTCCACAACAGGAGCATCTTCAGGACAGATAGGACCAGTGCTTTCTGGCTGCATTTTTTTTTTTTTTTTTTTTTACCTTATTAACTTCAAGAGAGAAAAGGACTGGGGAGGGAATGACTGTTTACAGCTGCTATAATGTAAGTGAAATCAGGAGCAAATATGTTTTGTGGGCATTCAACTACATATAATGTAACTACAAACTTATAAAACGCACATCATTCTTTAATTGATTTTTAAAAAATCTTTGGCAAGTTTCTGTGGTATAAGATGAATAACACCTTTCAGGACATGCTATTATAAGAACACAAGTCCAAGTCAGGCTGTCCTTGGTTAGTTTCCTATAATAGCACACCCCATCATGTTGTATTGTTTACTTATCATGGTAATAGTTAAATACTTAACAATAGTTATGGTCTGTGCTTATGCAAAGAACTGAATCTGTGTATGTAAAATATATCATCCTAAATTGTTGATAAAAAAAAAAGATTTGTCTGTATTTTCTTCAGCGTTATGTTTCTAGCCTTTACTTATCACTAACATATTACATGTATAACATTCACTTGTATCTATGAGACAAAGTCACAAAAATCAAAAGGTTGAGTGAACATAGTGAAAGCTGACAGCTTAGGAAAGGTTGTCAAAATATAAATGAAGAATTTCATCCAAGTTAAGCAATCCTTTAACCTCAACCTCAATAGCTATGTTATTAAATGTGCTGAAACATGAAATAAAAATGGGGTTTTTCACTGTGTGAAAACGCGCTGCATTCTGAAAATCAAATTAGAATTCACTGCCTGACTGAACACGTTTAAAAGATCATCTAGATATGCCAATTCAAAGCAAATTATTTCAAATCATAACGTATAAGTTTTTCAAGTGTAAATCAAACCCATATTTAAGGCTTTTTAAAATTTAGTACTGAAATTCCTACAGCAGTTATTTGCCAGCAAAAAATGTACTGTTAGTTTTTTTTATTATTGCATTCCTCCATTGAACCCCCCTTATGTGTATCTATTTATCTATGTACATTTGTGGAATTATAGAAAGGAAACGTTAGCTATGACCCAGAATGTAATCTTGTTAGTGTGATTTAGGAAGTGTGAGACGCTCCAGTATCAGTACCACATCCTCTGTCACTTAAGGTCAGTGTTGGGGGGGGGGGGGGTGTCCTTTCACCCATGACCCTCTCTTTACCTCAAATTAATGAGGTCAGCTGTGAGGCTGACCAGAAATGACCCACACCTCCTTCTTATCTCTAGCTTTCCTGGGACAAGACTGGTAAGATCTAGCACTTCTTACACCCTCTTTCACTTGCATAGGGAATGCAGGTTGATGTGCAGGCAAAAAAAATGTGGGAATTAGTAACTGGTTCTACCCTGGTTTCCCCTCTGTATAAATTTTCTGAATATTTACAGGTCTCTGTGAGTGTGTAAGTTTGTGTGTGTGTGTGTGTGTGTGTGTGTGTGTGTGTGTGTGTGTGTGTTTAACACAATATGTTCTCATGCTTAAACGCTATCTTGGAGATTATAAAGCCTCTCTTCCCATTCACAGTCCTTTTTAATGTTAACATTCCACCACAACAGATATGTCAGCTCTCATCACCATATGTGTTATCTTTTTTTTGTATTGAATAAGACAGATTCTTTTCATTCCTGTGTATGGGAACTACAGAGCACATTCAGGCTATTTGTGATAAGGAATTTATGTGCTCAGCAACTCATGAAAAAAAGTTGCATTGTTGAGGTGTTGGATGTGCCAAAAATGCCGCCCTCAAAAGAGGAGTCTTATCAGGGAAAGAAAAGCCAACCCTGTATTTTTGGAATTCTTTCCATTTTCTTTTCTTTTTAATTTGGCCTCTTGGAACATAAGCAGCATGGCTCGTGCCTATGCAATTATGGAAAACTAGAAAGATGGTCAGCACAAACATAAGGTTTACAGAGACACTAGTCTTCAGCTGTCAAACTACATTTATATATATATATATATATATATATATATATATATATATACACACACACACACACACACACACACACACACACACAACAAAACACACACACACATTTATTAAATTATTATAAGATAATGCCTTATATGTTTATTTATTTATTTATTTTTACTTCCTTTTTTATTTTGACAGTTTTAGATTGTTTTCTTCCTTTATCTTTGTTACTAAATACGACTTTCACTTCCCTCTCCTAAAATTACCAACTCACACGGTTAGTAATTAAATGCCAGCTGTACACCTCCTGATTGACTTTTAAGCTCAGAATTACTTACCAAATTATAGACCATGTCTGCCATGCTCCTTTAATTTTATGAAGTACAAGGATGTACACAGAATAATTACTAGAATTATTGCTTTATATCATGGATAAATATTTGATTTCACATTATTTTCAGTTAAATATGTCACTGCATTTCATTATAAAATGTTTAATGGTGTAAAAAATATATATTTTCAAATAGAACATCTAGTAGAACAGTATGTCCTCTCTCAGTTATAAGTTATGAGCAGCATATGTTAATACAGTAATTCCATATAAATTCTCACCAGTAATGTCAGCAAAGTAGTTACTATCCCACAGCTGGACTTTATTACATACTGTTCCATGAGAGTTACTCTGCCATAGTTACCTTTGCTTGGCCCTATAATCAAAGAGAGGGAGGACAGGACACAGAGCTGCTTCTAAGGGTTTTCCTCTCCCCCTCCAAATCTTTCCACATTTACTTGCTGCCACTGCGTGTTGCCTTTCTGGGAGTGGAGTGTCAATTAAAATTCCTGGCCTTGGCCTGTCATGACAATGTAAATCCTCTGCGCTTCACCTCTTTGCTCTAATAACACGAAACTTTTCCTGGTATAACACGGGCACTGGACAGATAGAGTGGTGTGTTTGCAAGCTTGCCTTTAGTAGACTGCAAGATTCACACCCAACTAAACTCTTCACTATTTTTTTTACTTTTATCTCAATGCAAGATAAATGCACATAGGTCCTTATATAAAGTCTGTTTAAAGAAACCATGAAGTGAGCTTAGGAGAAAACCACAGTTCTGTATGCAGATAGTGTTCCTGACAGACATACACTGCGGTGATGTGGGGATAAAACTTGATGATCTGCGAGAAGAGCCCCTTTTCTCTATGATGCATCTCCCCATATACCGCATCCACAAATCTACTCAGAGGAGGCTCCAGCTTCACGCACCCCTCACCACCAGCACTGCCCATAAGGATTCCATTCATCCTCTATGGAATGTGTGATGAATATCACAATCAAACAAAGTACTGGTCACCCATCACAAGCTTCTTCTCACAAGTGCACAAAAACACACACTTAAAAAAAAAAACAAAATCAGTGTGTGAGGGGTTTCCAGTGGTTTCGTTCAATTACTTTTAGGGCTAGGACGTGATGAATAACCACATAAATATATACTAGTCTAGATATTTAACTGTGCAAAGACACGCACATTTTTCTCTTTGAATAGTAACAAGGGGGAAAATATCAGTGTCTGCTAAAGCAGTGCCCTTAAATTCACAGTAAAGAGGGTGCTAATTGCACTGGGCAAAATAAGAGCTCTATTTTCTTCTGTGTTCTAATGTGGAAAATGTTCTGGATGCGTCATTTGATTTTATTAGTTCTCTGTGTATGACCCACTAGACACATCCTTCCCATTTGAAATCAGCTGTGCAGCAGTTTAGTTAAACATTTTAACCACACATACTGTGGAATTTCACACAAATGACAGGCAAAATAGCAATGTGTGCCTCACATCAGAGGTCTACAACTGTTAAACCAGTTGCTGGTTGGATAGCTGGCCAGTCACACTAAGAGCAGTGTGAGCGCTCTGGCTGGTGGACAGAGCTGCATGCAGAATTCCTAACTACACCATTCATTAAGAAATGACATATGGATATTCATGAGCAGCTGCTACATTCGTATAATGCTTATGCTATAGCTGATTGGGCAAATATAATACACAATTTGTGTGTGTGTGTGTGTGTGTGTGTGTGTGTGTGTGTGTGTGTGTGTATATATATATATATATATATATATATATATATATATATATATATATATATATATATATATATATATAATGGATTGTATAATATGTTGACAATTTTAAATAAATATACGTTACAATATACTGAATATTTTGGGAAGAAATATGGATTATAGTGACAATTAGTCATATATTTCATGTACATATGCAGTATTATGGTTTATATTGATAAATATATTGACCATATTTGATGAAATATAAAACATGTAATATAGTTATTGTAAAGGTTAAACTGCAGTGAATGTGAGGACAATTTACTAAGCCAAATATTTCACTAGGCCTAAGCATAACATTTCCCAATATTTGTATACAAATGTGCTATATGTGCTATAGCTCATTCATTGTACAAAGGTGCCACTATTTTTAAAAACCATTAAAAATTGTACATTTCTCAGAGCCAACAACTTTGTCTCTTCAAGCTCCTCAAACTACTAAACTATGTCAATGTGTGCGGTGTAAAGGAAACAAGACAGCAGAAGTCTTTCGTTTAAAAAAACTTGCATCGAAGGAAAGATAGATTTGGAAGTGAAAAAGAGCGGGGAAAACACATTAAAACACCATCTGGTATTCTGATTCTGTAGCACTGTATATTTTTTATTTACTGCAGTAGCACATAGATGTACCTTATTACAAGGAATAAAAAATTATGGGACGTGCTGTTATAGGAAAACAATCCACGACAGGTTGGTGTGGTGATGCTGTGATTTGATGAAGGTTACACCTTACTATCACAGACATATGTGTGCGTTCCCCAAACTCTTGCCCCAGAATTGGAAGCACACAATTGTATAGGATGTCTTTTTATGCTGTAGTGTTACAATTTCCCATCACTGGAACTAAGGGGTTGAGCCCAAACATTCCAGCGTGACAATGCCCCTTTGCACCAAGAGAGATCCATGAAAACACAGCCTGCCAAGGTTGGAGTTGAAAAACTCAAGTTTCTGCACAGAACCCTGACCTCAACCCCAATGAACACCTTTGGGTTGAATTGGGATGTACCCCAGACCTTGTCAACTGACATCAGTGCCTGACCTAACTATTGCTCTTGTGGCTGAATGTCTGAATCCCCACAGCCATACTCCAAAATCTAGTGGAAAGCATTCCCAGAAGAGTAGAGGTTATTATAACAGTAAAAGAGGGTCAAATCTGGAATAGTATGTTCAACAAGCACATATGCATGTGATGGTCAGGTGTCCACAAACCTTTGGCCACATAGTGTACGTTATATCTGATATAAACTGTTATATGTCCTCACCAGCCTATTTTTATTCTTTGTTTCTAAGTTAAAAAGACAAACAAAAAAGCTTGTCATTTGTAAAGAAATTACAAAGCACAAAGGCCTCTGTCCTGAAGCCTTTTCCATATGGGACAACTTATTGTCTTTTACAAAGCACTGACCTGACACAGAAGACTCTTTTCAAAAATGTTATTTTAAAAAGTAATGTTATTTTAATTCTTTGTTACATAATATCTCATTTTTAATCCACTTACTATTAGTCTTAGATTATATAGCGTGTCTGCCAAACAACATATTAGAACAAGCACATTAATATAAACCTAAGATTAGCATGGCATCCAGAACTATTTTCAGAGCTTCTGTTATATAACATGAATCAACACTTTCTGACCAATCACATTTGAGAATTCAGCAACCCAGGCAATGAGAGATAGTTTACAAATAGTGGGCTAGCTAACTTGGCCAGTGTTAATGATGTTTAGGCTAGTTGGGATGGGTTGAATATACATGTATATTTATAGATCTGTGTTTCTAGGTCATTTTAGCAATTTAGTAAGAGTTTTTGTGTAACACTGCCATCGAGTGGATGTTGGTAGCAGCAAGAACCAGTTATTTTCCACAGTGTACCACAAAACAAAAGAACAGAAAGCAAAGATGCAGAGAAAAGCTGAGATAAGGACATAGGAACTAGGAACTGGAGCTACAGCAGGAACTTCAGTAATAATTATAATTCATCAACTACTCCTTCCTCGAAATCCTACAGCCTCAGAAGCATTGAGCTTCCCAAAACAGAAAGAGGTATAGAAGCGCTTTATCGCCACCATCTGGTTCTGCGTTTGCAATTGCAAATTATATATATTATAAATATATACACACAGACATATATAGAGTACAAGGGATGCTTTAGCGTACTGACATTTTTATCACTTAAGAATAATTATGCTCCTCAAATTGTATATACTGCATGTATATGCTTTAAAATCCATCCATCTTCTGTAGTGCTTATCTTACATAGGGTCATGGGGAGCCTGGAGCCTATCCCAGGGGACTCAGGGCACAAGGCGGGAGACACCCTAGACGGGATGCCAACCCATCGCAAGGCACACATGCGCACACACACACACACACACACACACTCAAATATAACGTTTTAATAAAATGTTAAGCAAACACTCAAAAACGTAGATAATGAATGACCATTTAATGATCTGTTGAAGTGTTTCCCAACAATGTTTTTTAATGTCCTCATAGAGGAACAGAAACATACACTCACAACAATGAAAAAAATTACAGACAAAATTTTAAGAGCTGCTTCTTTTTCATTTTGGTATTTTGACATGTTTTTTAAAATTTGCTTAGAAAAAAATTTAAGTGCCTTCATTGTTTTCATGAGCCAACAATTTGCAGCTGAAACTGCAATGTGAGACACATGCTTTAATTTCTGCATCGCTTTACTCTTAGTTCTGTTTCTTCAGACTGTTTTGTTCTGTTTTACAAAACAAAATAACAACTCTGAAAAAGATGAAAATAAAATTATGACATACACAGAATAAATGAATATTTACATCTTGGCTCAAGGAGACAGGCAGCAGAAGAAAAGGCATGTGAGAACATTTGTACATTTAAAAAACAAAACAAAACAAACAAACAAACATTTTTCTTAACAAATACATTTTGACCACCTCCAGGGCACAGGTCAGCATTCAGAGGACTTTCTAATAAAAGGTAAAAAAAAAAAAAAAAAAAAGAAAAGGAATTCACTTTAAGGAGTAATATATTTGACAAAAATTTTAAAGTAAAAAGAATATATAACAGAACATAGAGATAGGAGACCACAAATATATGAAATGAGTAAAAGTGAAAGCAAAATTTTAAAATATCCAGTGACAAGTACAAAGTATTAAAAATAAAGTTTTATTTTTTTTCCTTTAAAAAATTTGGCACTGAACTGATTAAAAAAAAACATGCAATTTGAGTGATACTGATGAAATTTAGTTTTATGGCAACGTCTGTTATATATTCACAGGGCCTGCTCTGAAAGTATTTAAATATTTATAATATATACACAGTCCCACGTCACCCAAATTACCTCAAGTTTTGAATAGAAAGAGAAAAATGTACATACAATACCCTATTGAGGCATCAAGTGTAAACTCTACAACTCACAATTACTCTGTCCCTTTGGGAAGTAAGAGTTTACACTGAGAGTTGTTTTTAAAAATGTCATGGAATTACTGACTGAAGACTGGACAGTAGATGCAGTACATACAACAAATTTATCATAGATTGCTTTCCAACAATTCGCAAAAAATGCACTCTCTCTCCAGCTTAATCTTTTTCATTTTCAAACACACATGGCTGGTGAAAGAAGTATGTCATAATATGCACCACATTAATATTCAAATCTGTACAAAATCTTACATATTCGATTAGCCATTTTTTAATTTCCTTAACATAGTGCAATGATTGATCTGTTCCATCTTCTTAAGAAGTTATTAAAAATAATAAATCACAATCATTATTTCAATGAAATAAAAATCAACTGTTTCTCAGTCCAATGTCTTTAAAAGAGTTTATCTAAAAAAAAAATAATAATAAAATAAAATAAAAAGATACACGTTCAAACTTTCAAAATAGCAATGAAAACAATAAAATGATCAGAAAATTGATCATTACAAAGCTTAAGATACTACTGTGTATGCTTGACCTTGAGTTAAATGGATAATGAAATCACATAATGAATAAAGGATTTGGTGAAAGAACCAAGAAGAATGAGTGCATGAGTAAAGATCACAGAGGAGTAAATCCATTGAGGCATTTTGCAGAATGGTGTTTAGCTGGTGTTGGCATAATTCCTATTTAAGGAAATGGACTCTTTCTGGAAAGTCTTACACAGACGCAATAACAATCATGAGATGTGGTGAGATGCTGGAAATGCTCTTGAGGAGGTCTGGAGCGAGGTGAGACAAGTGGCTCTCAGAAAATTCACAAGGAGGAAATATTTGGACAACATAGGCTGGCTAAAGGAGAGAAGGAAAACAAACTTCTCATTAGTAAAGACATATGAATTAGGATTAGGTCAATATTTATATCAATATTTGCTATTGAAAATTGGAATGTTCTTCATTGTAACAATTAGCACGGTTTATAAATGGGTAACAAAATCTTCTAGCTGGCTATTGGAAGAAGCATTTTTCTAAATAGAACAGGTTTAGATGTATGCAGACTGCTCTTCAGCTGTGTTTACCTGATTGGAGCCTGGGTTGGGAACATTGATAATCCCAGCAGCTTGTTTTGCTTGCAGGTATGTGATAAAACAGGTTTTGAGAGCATGGGTCTGTATGAGTACATCGTCTTGGTCCAAACCACAAGGTAACGCCAACAGGAGGCAGTAATCATCCTCAAGCTAGGAATGGAAGCAGAAAATTTTATTGTCAGACTCCAGTCCTGGAGACCACAGCATTGCAGTGTTTTTGCATTCTACCCCATTTAACTCATAACCTAACTACCAAGGCCTTATAGTGCTGGACTTTGGGTGCTGGAAGAGGGAAACCACAAATGTAAATATGCATGCGGCCCTGATTTTGATAACCTTGCTCTAAAATGTTTCCTCACCATATATATTTACAACTGCGACTGCATAATCCAAAAGTATACATATGCATATTTCAAATGTAATTACAGTTGTTAAAGGAAGCAACTATGCTTACAGTCATTCTCCTTGCAACTCCCTCAAGTTGGGAAGCTTCTAAACGCATTCGCTGTGCAATGCGAAGAGGAGGACCGCCTTCTGAAGGAGGCAGTGAACGGTGAGCCAGGACATTATTACCAGAAACAAAGTGTAACTGGACTGCAGCACTATCATTCTTGAGTGCCAAATGACCTTGCCATACAATAGGATACTTCTGCTCAAAGAGAAAAAGCCAGAAAGCACAACAGTTACACATAAGTATTTGTTCTTAAAACACAATCAATGTCCAATGAATTCTCTATGATCCAAATAGATATTGCTAATATAATGAACTTACCTTCAGCAGTTGAACCATGTCAACCGATGTGTGCCCAGCACTGTCAGATTTTATATCTGGTCTTATATTGGATGGTGCTGAAGGAAGTAGTGAAATGGGCCCTGATGAAAGACACTGAAGTCCCTTCTGTAAAGAGTGAGATAATTCCAATTTGGGTGTAATGGCAGTTGGAGAGTTGTAAGCAGGAGAAGTGGTCTCGTCCTGGATCCGATGTACATGAGACATATCCATTGAGCCTGGATGCCTAACATGTAGCATGGTAAGTGTGGTTTCCCTAAGTTGTCCACCAGATGCAATATGGGCAGGTTTAGATCTGTGTTCACCTTCCTGGGATCTCTGAAAAGGATACATAAAATTGTTTTTAAAATGTAGCGGTTTAATTTGCTTACTGAAATTTTAAGTGTATGATTTTAAACCTGAATTTTGTGAACATAACAGAACAACTAAAACACTTTTCCTACCATTTAGTTACACTATGATTACTCACCTGTGATGGTGCAATGCCATAATTAGCCATGTTAATCCCAATGACTGAGGAGCCAGGTAGTTGGGAATGGAAGCCATGTATTTCTCTATAACATTCAGGCATGGAGCCAGGACTGCCAGGATGTATCCGCTGTACTCCTTGAGCAGAAATGACTGAGCCAGGATTATGACCAATTACTCTATTCTCTGAATGAGGAGAATGAGACATTTTCACCTCCAATGCCTTTGGTGAGTCTCTCAGAGTCAATGGAGGATTCTTAACAGAGGGAGATTTTGAAGATGCTGAAGATATATGTGAAGGTGATGACAATGAAGGAGGCTCTGGTGTTTGAGCCTTGTGAGCTTCAAGAACACCTGGGTGCTCTGTTAACTGTTGGGGCATAAGTGCACGCAAGTCTCTGTTGTAGTGATCCAAATGCAACCCTCCATGATGTATCCCTTTGTATTCAGGCTGCATTACCACAACATCTGAGTGTAACTGGGCCAAAGATGTCCTGTGTGTTCCTTGATGGAAGTGTCGCACATCATTTTCATTTGCCCCACTAACCTGGCCAGCACTTGCATGTTGCTTCAACAGCCTCTCTCTCATTATTACTGGTTGGGGTGTAGTGGTGCGTTGTGGAGGAGTAGATGTTGGGGAGGAAAGGGCGTCTGTACGTATTCCATAGTTAATTCCAGCTAGAGGAGGAGTATTCATTCTGACATTTCCTTGGGACAACTGACCAATTGTGACTGATTGTGTGGCACTGTGAGGGTGCATAATGACGGACTGCTCAGGATGATGTACCTTTGTCACATGGTTAGGCCCGCTTACCCCCAAGCCTACTGAGGTACTAGGTGGGCATACTTTAGAGAATGGAGAGACCAATGTCCTTGGACAATGTAACTCATGTTTTTGATGACAGACCAATCTATCATTAGGAGTAGCTGGACTTGAAATGTGATTTCCTGGCAAAGGGGAGGGGTGTGGACTTAAAACTGGGCTGTGATTGAAGGACTGTGATTGTTTAATGTCGGCTTTCGCTGAAACAGATTCTACAACAGATACTTTTTTAACATGATGTTGCTGTAATATAGATGGATTGTATCTCAATACCTGGTGACTGGAACTAATGTGTTGGAATGTTTTCAAAGGAGCACCCTGTGAACCAATATGAGAAGATGATTCAGATTTATCAGAAACAGGACCTTCCTTTTTTATGGAGGAAATGACAGGCTGGGCATTGAACCCCTGGGTGCTTAATATAGCACCTGTGTGTCCTTGAGCTGTGGGTGTCTGGGATGCTTTAGGGGTAGATGGCTGAGGTTGAAGTTGCTCTTGTTTCACATGAGATTTTGAAACAGACTGCTGAAATTCAATGTCAACTACACTTGCTGGTGGGATTTGGCTAATTTTAGCAACAATACGCTGGGGACCCTCTGTCTTTTGCCCTGAATAACTTAGTACCATCACACCCTCTGAGGTGTTTACCCTCAAACCAGGACCTGAGCCTGGGTTACTAGGTGTGCTATCAGAAGATCGTCCCTCATCAGAATTTGAGAGTCCACGGTACCTATTGTTGTCATTCATGCCAAAACGATACTTGTGCTTGGGCTGAGACAGTCCAGAGCTGCGGTTGCTCAAAGAGATACGTGGGGTGTTGTCAAAATCAAAGGGCAAAGGAATTCGACTAATGACAGAGGTAGCAGTAGAAGAGATGACTGTGTTGCCCATTTTTTCCTGAAAGATATTCAGAGTTTCATTGGGTTGTGGAGGAGGTTGTTGTGGAGGCACCATTTGAGGTGTAATTGGTGTTACAGGACTGGGTCTATCCTTAAGTACTGAGGATTTTATAACAGGTAAACTCTCATTCTGGGACATTCTAGGGTCTGTTAATGATGTTGTGAGCAGTGTGCTTGGCACAGAACTGCTGTTTAAAGCAGATACATATTTTGGCTCCATTAGAATTTTCCTTAAGGTGCTAGAGCTGGGATCAATATCAGAGGCTTTTGTGTCAGGGGGAATTGCAGTATTTGCAGAGTGACTGCCTACTACCACAGTTGGTGCTGTTGCAACTACAGCAGCTTTGTGTATAGGAGGTATCACTTTCTCATCTGTCCTGGTCACCCAGTCTGGGGTTGTGTGAGGAACCTTAGCTGAATGAGCTGGTGTTACATTTAGGCAGGTTGATGGTGGGGTAAGAGCAGGTGCTACTGGTTCTGACAATGGTTCTGGTGACCTTAAATATGAAGGACTATTAGTTCCAGAATGAAAGGCTGATTCTTGAGGTTCAGGCTGGTCTACAGCAGGTTGTTCTGCCTCCTTTGGAGTGTTTAAGGTCACCACTGATGCAACATCATGCTTACATGCAGCAGCCACAGTGACTACAGTAGCTGCTGCAGCTGAAGTGGCTGTTTTAGGATTGGCAGTTTGCATGTCTTCAGGAATGGACTCAGGTAGTTTAACTGCTGCCAATTCAGCTTCCAATACTGCATGTGAGATCACATCTGATTTTCTGTTGGCAGAAAACTTTCGACCTTTGGATTTCTTTGGATTTGTTTTAAGTCGAGGTCTTCCTCCCTTCTTGGGTACCTCAGATGGTGGACATTCAGTAACAACTGTTAGTTGAGATGACTTTGAATGTGGAATCAAACTACTGCTTGGCTCAAAATCTTTTACACTCTTTATAACCAAGCCTGTGACTGGTTCTATGGCCTCATTTGAAGTGGGCAAGACGAGTGATGTTGGATGGAGTGATGTGTATGTAGGAGGAGTGTGAAATCCATCTGCATCAGCAGAAATATTCTCAGTAGTAATTGAATCTATTGCAGCAGCAAGCTCAGTTTCACTTGCAGGATTGGCAGGCTTTTCTACCTCAGTTTGATCTGACTCTGCTGCAACCGGTGTTAATACAACAGGAGGTTGACAAGATGGTTCCTTGTAGGGTGGTGGTTGCTCAACTGATAGATTAGAAATATTTTCCACTGCTCTCTCTAATTCCATCTGACGGGCAAGGAACACTTCCTCTGGCTCAGCAGGAGGCTCCACATCTGAGAGAACTTCTTCCCTCTCATCTGGGCTGAGATCATCTACAACTTTGAAGTCTTTTGCAGTTGTAGAGTCCTCTTTAACAGATAATTCTGTTTTAGTTTTCTTTGAAGGATCTTGACAGTGTTGACTGCTCTCATCCCCAGAATACAGTGCATCTTTAACTGCATCCCCACTAAGATCAATAACAAGGTTTTTAAGATTAACTGACTTATCAATAGGAATTGTTTTGGTATTGCGTGTCAATCTCGGCACCTTGACATTCACACTTATTTCAGACATCTGTGGTTTGCTCATCAGATCTGTTTCAGACTTTTTATCCACTTTTTCCAGTGAGGGAGTATCATCTTTTGCTTTAACTTGGGACTTCAAGCTTTCAGAGATATCTGCTTCTGATGGTTTGTCTGTTTTAGCTGGCTTTCTGCTCTGTCCAGCTCTAACTATTGCCTGAACCTTTTGAGAGCGAGGAGAACGCCATCCTTCTGCAATTTTAGTCATTTCGCCACATTTTCCAGACTCTTTGATATTAGTGTCATCAACTTCAGGTGTTTTTGTCTGCTCCCCATTCATTGAAGACACAACATCCATTCTTTTACGTGTTTTTGGTGGACGGCCTCTCCTTGTGCTGGCTGGTGGAGTCGATACATCCTGCTCTACAGATTCTTTATCAGCACGCTTTCGCATGGAACGCGAAGATTCAGCAAAATCTTTGCCTTGCTGTTGATGCGCCTCATCCTCATGTGGTGTCGCATAAACGGATCGAACATTCCGACGCTGCCGTGTTCTGCCATGGGGCATGTTTGGGTCATTGATCTGCTCCAAATCTGTTGCATAAACAGGTGATTTGGAAGAGCTTTTGGAGTCAGATATGATTTTTGTTGCCTCTCCTCTTGGTGATGATGTCCTTTTCAGCTTTTCTCTGTCAATCCGTTCACTCTTTCGTATTGCTGGTTTCTCAATGCTAGCTGGTTGAGATGGCAGCATGGGTAATAATGATGATGGGTTTGCTTTTGCTTTTTTATTCTTAGTTTGTTTCCGTGCTGGTTGTGTTGGTTCAACCTCAGGTTCAGAGACCACTAACTGCATCTCCAGAGATGACTCCACATTCTGATGAGAATTACAATCAAGATATTCTGGTTTCTCTTCAGCCAGTTCTACCTTAAGAGGCACATGTACATCTTTAAGCTTAGCTGGAATAGGAGACAGACACTCAGCAGAATCAGACTCTGCCTCCAAATTACCTAAGCATGCACCAGGCGTTGGTGGTTTTACATCAACATTCTGCTCCGCAGCTAAGATGTTCACCGCAATTCCTCTGTGTTCATAAATTTCCTCTTCAGGCTCTACTTCAGTGTTGTCCATCTTTGTGAAAGGTGGTGTGCTAACAGCAAGAGCTGCTTTAATGTCATTCGTTGGGCTGGACAGTTGATGGGAGACTATTTGAGTATCTTCAAATTTCTCATCTATAACTGGTAACAATGATGACTCAGTAACAGGACAGGTTGGCTTATTTTGGTGCACAAATGTCTCTGTGGGGTTCAGGAGAGATTCCGTTAAAGAAGGGCATACTGATTTTAAACCAATCACAACATCAGTTTCTTTAGGGGACTGAACTTGTTCTTGATCTGGCACAGTATTTTTTTCAACTGTCTCAGCATCAGTGTTTTTTTCAGCAGAGTGTGATTCTTGGTCTTTGTCTTTTTTTTGCTGTAGCTCCAAAAATCGGTTATGGAACAGCACTGTGGGCTCCTGCACTAGGTCTGCTCCTACAGTCTCAGTCTTTTCTACAGTGATTATAGCCTTCTCTTTACCGAGTCCAATCTCAGGATCACCGTCTTTGCATTCAAGATGTCGAAGACGTCTTGAATCCTGCTCAAAGATAGAGCTGTGCAGAAAACGAGAGGCAAATAGTTCTCCACTCTCTTGTTCTTCTAGCTTTGGGTCTTCTTTTTTGTCATCAAGCTTTCTTTCAGAGTTAGACCGGATTTTCTTTTTTTTCATATACCAGGATGGAATAGGTCTTGGTGTGGGCTCAACTTTCTCTTTGTCTGTGCAATTTCGAAAGCTTGTGAACCGTGAGTCATAGCCAAGGAAAGACCAATTATCTTCCCTTGATGAAGAGAGAGACTTAGCCCGTTCAAGCAAGGCTTTTGTGTCTGGTGTTATTGTCTTATCCAGTGCAAATTCATAGAACTTGTTTTTTTCCAAGGAACCCGAGAGCTTGAGGTCCAAAACTTTTCCCTCACATTCTCTTTTGTGGGAAGTGTCCAGCTTTAGTGACATGTGTGTGTAATTACCATATTCATCATCATCATCATCATCATCATCATCTTCATCATCATCAGAGTCTGACCGAACCTCTCCAGGTTCCAGTTCATGTACAAGGCGCTTTCTAATGCTTTCACGTTTCACAATGGTGCTGGGAAAGCTAATTTCTTTCAGCGTGTCCTGTTTCATTTTACTCTCCCAACCCAGACCCTCATTCCCAATTAGTGATTTCTTAGCCTTGAATAACTCCATGTCTGTGACAGTGTTGTGATTATTGCATTTAAATCCAACCCAGTGTGAGTTGTTTTCTGGTTTAAATTTGTCTTTTGCTTTATCGGCATGTGTCAAATGTAACGAGTCAGCAGGCAAATCCTCATCATCTAAGGCAGAGGTAATATTCCTTTCAGAATCATCATTTAGTTCCCTGGAACCCTGATAACTGCACTCTTTATTAGTGATAAAATGATAATCAAATGTTTCTGACCTCTTTCGTTTGAGTGGAAGTGAAACATCAGTAACATCCTGAGGGGGTCTACCTAACACATGTACAGGACTTTGCCGATCAAAGTCTTGCACATCAGTGCTAAGTGCACTTTCAGTTTTATCTGTATTGTCACAGTCTTGTAGATGCTGCTGGAGCTGACGGTTTTGCTCCATTTGTTTTCTACAGCTTTGTGAGTGGTCGAGGTCAAAGAGCAACCTTTCATCACTATTCAGTGCATCTATTTGATGCAATGCAGAGTGCCTTTTAAGGTCAATTAAGTGCTGTTCCATTTCTAAGTTTTTGGTATCAGACACATTAAGACTGAGGCACTGCTGATCCTTTGCTCCAAAATCATGCATCCTCTGATCAAGATCGTTTATAGGATCTGTTGCTTCCTCTGCCAGTTCCCTAAGTTGCAGGTCTATATTGTGACCAAGATTTTTGCTCATTTCTGAGTCTGGCCTTTCACTTGTGGTTCTTAAAGTAACCATACATTCTTTCTTATCAATTCTGCTCTCTCGCTTGGGCATCTCAAGTTGAGCAAATTTCTTGTCCTCTTCTAGCCCCTTTGAGAAATGAATACTGCCCAGCCACTTCAGTCCAAATCGCCCTTCATCTTCATTCTGGCTTACCCTTCTCAGTTGATTAGCTCTTGTTGTTTCTTCCTCAAAACGCCTCTTTCGAGCAGCTAAGCGATCAGCATCAGAATTGCTTTTTTCAAATACAGGCTCATCTTTAAGGTATTTTCTGCCTTTGATTTTGCCTTCTTTATCTACAATCTCTACTTGGCTAGCCAAACATTTATCTTTTGGCATTTTTCCATGTTTAAAGACCTCTCTACTTTGAATTTCTATTCGATGTAACACAGTCTTGTGATCAGCCAAGGGTGGTGGAGTTGGAGAATTGACATTATCACTGCCAGCCTTTATTCTTTGTTTCTCAACAACGGCATGGTCAACAAACTTTCCTTCCTTTTCTTTGACACGCGTTAAATGGACAACACATGGTGGGAGAGCTAGTTTTTCTTTTCCAGATTCTTTTTCTTTGGTTAGAGTTTTGCTAGAATTACGCTGGGCTGTATCAGGGCTAGCCTCCCTGTCAGGTTCAAGGTCTGTCTCAGATGATGGAACACTAGGAGATGAAAGTTTTAACTTCCTTAATTTGTGCTTCTCAGTTCTGTCCTTTTCCTTACGTCCAGCTCGCCTTTCTTTTTCTCCCCCATTTCCACGATCTGCTTCAAAGAGTGGCCTTTCCTTCTCAAGTTTATCACTTTTATTGTACCGCTCCAAACGAATTCTGTCCGGCTTTTCAAAGCGTGGTGGAGAAATCGAGCTGCAACTGCCACTTCTCTCAGAAGAGCGACTATAAATATGATGTTCAGAGTCACTAACTAGGCGTTCAGTTAGAACAGGGGAAGCAGTAGGGCTAGAAGGACGACGTGGATGAGATGGACTTTGGTTGTGTTCAGCTGTCCGTCGGCTATGATCACGTTCTCGGTCTGTTTCACAGCGTTCTCTGTCTCTATTACGTTCTCGCTGCATGTAGCTGTATTTTCTTATGTCTTGCTCATAAGGGTCTCGGTAGTCTCTGAATTCACAAGGCTCATCATAATATCTTGAGTCACAGTAGTCCGTTGTGTAGGGATCCCATTCTGTGTAAAATTCTCGACTTCTGGCAGAATATTTGCGACGCAGCTCTTCGACATAGGTTCCAGGAGTTCTCACATTTTCATAGCATGCCCGTTCGGTGGAGAATTCATGATAGAGTGGTCTCCGGTCATCTCTGAAAAAGGGAGGAAAAAGTGTGCCGTTACGTGTTTTTCTAATGATTATGACTCAACATAAAAGTGGAAAAAACAACAATGATTTTATGATTTAAGAAAAAAAACAAAAAAAACAACACAATTTCACTAACCGACGGTCAGAAAGGATATCATAAAAATCTCTGATGTCCTGTCCTGATGCTTGCATTGAACGGTAAAAAGCCATCTGACTCTCATGGTTGGCAAAGTCAACCTAAAAAAATAATATTGACAACTGATGTAAAAAACAACAAAACAAGAACATTGAGAAACCACAAATGAAAAACACTATAAAAATAAATGAAAGTATATTTTATATACACTTAATAGCCTAATGTGCTTGTGCACCTTAATTTTGTTACCCCCAATCTTCCATCCCTTGGTTTCCTTTACTGCAGCCTGTGCACATTCAATATTGTTATAAAGGACGAGGGCCATTCCCTTCAGTCTGTCAAACACAACCTAGTGAAGCCAGAAAAGTAATAATGAGAAATTGGAATCATGAGATTAAACTGAAATTATTTTTAGGAAGAGTGAGTACCTTAACAACATGTCCATAACGGCAAAAATGTCTTGTAAGATACTGTTCTGTGATGTTGGAAGCCAGGCCATCCAACCATACACATGTGGTAGGCATACTTTTTCCAAATCCTAACTGTAAAACAAAGAAATAAAGAAAACATTAATTACAAGTAAAAAATAAATAAAAATGGGTTGGGTTAGGAATGCTGCAGTAGTGTCCAATCAATAAAAGACTCCTGAAATAACCAGAAAAAAATTGTTTATGTCCAACCAAAACAGTACCACGCCCATATTAAACCAGTGAATTAAACTTGACGAGCACAACAACAGAGTTCATACAAATATTTCCAGGATCCCGGTCTTAAAAATTAACAATAAAGTACACATTTTAATCCTCACCTTTAACCTATTGCTGCCAAGGTACTCGCCATCCATTTTCTTTATTGCTTTGCAGACACTAGCAATGTCACAGTATTGTAGAAATGCATACTGTGGGGCACCATTTACCTTCTTTATATCAATATCCTGTAGAGGACAGATAAGGTAAACATGTCTCATATCATCAATAGCATTTCAATTTCAATTAATTGAAGAAATAGGTTGACTGTTAAACTAATGTGAGACCAAAATACAACACTGAAAAGCAATTTTTCCTAAAACTTAAATTCAACTTACAACAATGTCCCCAAAGCGCTGAAAGATGTTAAGCAGGTCATGGTAACTTGTTGTCTTCTCTAAATTTCCAATGAACAGTGTTCGCGTAGCTTTGGGATGAAATTCATCTATCCGTTCATCAAGTGGCCGGAACTCATTCTCGCTTTCGGTCTCTACATCCCAAAAACATGGACATATAATTAGCACAAATGTTGCGATCTATTACATATGATAAAGTTGTATACATTCCGTAAAAGGATATAAAGAACAATATGTCAATGCGTGTAAGATATGTCAGTTGAACACACTCCTATATTACCAGTCAATTTACAAAATTAAATTTACATAGCACTGGGTATGAAATAGTTTTTAAAGACACTGCAGTTTATTCATACAAATATTATTTTTACAATGAGTAAAATAGCTCTCTATTTAACAGATTAAACTAAGACAAAAGAATTTTAGTCTGTATCCATTTTTAACATTATCCATTAAAAAGTAAAAAAAATTATTCACTCACCAGGGCCAGTCCAAGCAGTAACATCAATTTGCATCCCAAAAAAGAGCTTCCCCTTTGATGCACTAAGAGCTTTTTCCTGGTCCTCTTGCTGACGAAAAAAGACAAGTCCATATCTTTCTTCGGAGGCACCGTGAATCTGAACTGATGTCACTTTTCCATGCTTCTTAAATTCATGGAAAAGACCATCTTTCAGACTTGTATCTGAAATTTGACAAAAAAAAGTGTCATAAATTGTGACAAACATGATCACCATCAGTATCATAGAATAATTCCAGATGTTTACCTGTTGAACGCACAGGGAGGTTCTGCACTTTGATACCAAAACTCTTGCGGGGCTCATCTTTATCCAGTGGAGGCAGAGGTTGAGAAGAAGGGGCTTGTACAGCAGCTGACTGAACAGATCGAGCTGGAGACTCGTCACTGGAGCTGCTACTGGATTCACTGTTTATAAAACACAAAACCCATGTAAATAATCACTATCAACATTCAATATTTTAGCTTTATTTTAGCTTACATTTTTGTCAATACAACAGAACTTGAGGGGACCTGAAGCAACACAATAGACATGAAACCAGAGCCTGTGGGTGCAATCTACAAATACACCCTGGAAGGAAAGGCAGTCTATTGCACGCACACACATTCACACCTAAGGGCACTTTAGAATACACAGTCCACCTACTGACATGTTTTGGGAAATGGAAGAAAACCCATGAGAATGGCAAGGACAACATGCAAAACTTCACACAAACAGTAACACAATCTCAGGATTAATCCGGGGACCCTGGAGATGTAAGGTGGCAATGCTATCATCTTCTTAACAAACAGCTGAAGGAGGAAGACAGCAACACAGCAAGTATTTTATATTAATTTTGCATTTACCCTCATCAGTGTTCATTACAATACCCTGCATGCCTTATAATACCTCAAATAATCATTGTAAATCCTCACAACAAGCAACCATTCATTATTACAATAACCCTTACCAGTAAGGACTACTAGCTACTCCTGGAATACTTGTGGGTAAAAATTTAACTTGGCATAGATAGGCCTATATTATAATATAAAACTGCATAGTTCACTGCTTCTGGGTATAGTACACTAATGAAGCCATTGGGAGACTGTTTTCAGTTGGTCCACTGTAACTTTCACTTTGAATTATTAGTGTGCTCAGTCAGAAGTTGTCAGACTGAATGTGGAAAAAAGGTTTCACAATAAGCTTTTGTACGCAAATTCACCACTCTTGAAAGTGTGAGCGACAGAAAACAAAAAGGGGGAGATGTGCGCTATTCTTTCTGGAATTAAGTACCAAAATGAGAGCATGTGATAACCTAAACTGTGGTCACACTGGCTGTGTTTTTTCTCTTTGTCCCATGATCATCATTTCTGACTGTCCACATGACAGAAAAAACACCCTGTGGGATCTCAGTCCTGATGCATGTAAAATAGAAGAAATCGCATGCTCGCTGACTGAAATTTCAATGATGACTGCAGGAGATTTATCACTCAAAAAAGTGCAAGCCTGATATCACTGTTTTAGGGAAGGAGAATATTTATATTATAAGGAAATATTTCTGAAATCATACTAGTAAAATATATGAAATACTAGCTTAATAGTTCAATAAGGCATGCGGAGTTAATCCAGTTTTTGCATTAATGGCAAAGCAACATGTATTTTTAGGATACTGATTTAGTACCATTTAGATATACATCTTTCTGGCAATATTTTGACAAATTCTATTAGTGGTTTACATTAGTTACTTTAACTGGAACATTGAAAGATTAGTTGATTATCAAAATGTATTACTTGATTATAAAAATAATTTGTTACTGAAGTTTAATTAACCTCATCAATGGTAATGGGGCAGTAGAAGAATGCTTGCAGACTACAGGTGTTAGTGGTGTGTGAAATACAAAAGGTAAAAGCTAAAGGTGTTGTTTTTCACTGTTTTTAACAGCAAAAGTAAGCCACAGTAGAAAAGAACAATTTTGTATATGTGTATAGGCCGCAGTTCAAACTGGAAGACTATTAAAATAAATAAATACATTTCCTGGGATATTCAATAAAAAAGATTCTGTAAATAACTGCAATTATATCTATTTTTCAAACACATTTTGGCTTTTCAAAATGTCAAGACATTTCAAAACATTTCGCTTTTGGCTGGCAATAACATTTTTTCCCTTAAATTATAGGTTAATTATATATATTTATTTAGTTTAATTATATAAACATATTGAAGTGGGTTTGTTTTTTTTTCTTTCAAAATGGAGTGTATTGTCATATGTGTCATTGGGTTTAGTAAATTTGCCAGTCACTAGTCTAAAGCTAGCTATGGTTGTCAAAGTGTGGTCTGGGAACCCCAAGATATCCGTGAAGCACCAACACTACTACCTCCTGCATCACCTTGCAGTGTCAATCCATCCATCTCTCTTCTATACCGCTTATCCTTCAGGGTCACGGGCAACCTGGAGCCTATCCCAGGAGGGGTACACGCTTGACAGGGTGACAATCCGTCGCAGGGCACAATCACATACACATTCACCCATTCATACACTACGGACACTTTGGACATGCGGGGGAGGAAACTGGAGTACCCCTGCAGCACGGGGAGAACATACAAACTCTACACACACAGGGCAGCGCCGGGAATCGAACCCCCAACCCTGGCAGTGTGAGGTGAACGTGCTAACCACTAAGCCACCGTGCACCCTGCAATGTCAATCGATCTTTAAAATAACAAGACATTAGCTGGAATAAACTATTTTCTGAAGCACATATTTGTCAGGGGGTTTTTTCACTATCATATAGTGCGTTGATGCACACCATAGTAATTCTAATATTTGACTTTACTATACTATTAATAGTATTGTTGAACAAGACATTTAACCTGTTTGAATTGGTGTGTAGCAACATGAACTCTGTATATGTGGAGTAAATAATCTTAGTTTTAACATGTCCATAAACTCATATGTTCTGTGACTTTCATAATGCTTTGGCAATATGTGAAGCCCACTTTAGAGACTACAGAAATTTGCTGAGTATTTAATTAATTTCTATGATGCTGCAAGACCACAGCATGGAGTGAAGAGAGCAACAGATACAGATCACTGTAAAGATCAGTACAGTCCCTGTACATACAGAGACAGACCCTAAAGTGCTATCTGTGGCTGCATTTCATTCTCTGAACTTAAGGCCTATTTAGCAGGAAGTGTTGGTAGCTTATTATCGGAGCATTCAAGATTGGTGTGTAAAGCAGGAGCACTCAATGGAGCTGAATGTGCTGCAAACTGGTGGTAAGGTTGCCTTGTCAAAATTAAAGCAGGATCCTCCACCAAACTCAGAGGGTCAATTGCACAATCCATTTTGTAGTAAGTGAGTGACTGAGCTATTTCACAATGCACTGATTTTAGTCATGTGTTCTTAAGCACATGTAAGAGCACATTGAAGCTCTGACCGTCACAACTGCAAGTGCCAAGTCAGACAGAGCTCCTGAACTCACATGTGGAAGCTCTAGCAGTGAAATTCAACTACAAGAAGAGTAATTTGACACCTGTGCAGCTCATAGACATGGGAGCTTCATTCACAGACTTTGCAAGACTTTTTAACAGAAGAAAATGCTGAAGCCCAGTAGTAAAACTGGGAAGGCTGCACCTCAGACCATTTAAGTTGGCTGAATGCAGAACTGCCTGCCATATTGCAAAGGCATGTGTCAGTGGTGACGAGAGCATGTGTGCGTGCCATGAGGCATTGGTCCAGTGCTGGCCCTGCAAAAGACAGTATGGGTTAACATCTGCATATCAGCATAGTTGAAAAGCATTTGTGAGGCTAGTGCGGCAAGATTTTCAGGAACACCTAAAAGTGTTGCATGTACTAGTGCAGACCAACACCACAGGGGTATTTACATCAACCACCAGAGGGGGATAAAATTGCAAGCATTGTTGAAGTGGTAATGAAGCTCTGGCAGTCGGCAGATTCACACCTGCTATTTTTGAAAACTTACAATCAGATATTGTAGATATTGTTCACAAGGGGTCAGACACACTCCTGTGATAGTGTTTGTGATTGTGTTATGTCTATACAGGTAAAATGCAGGCATGTGGAAAAAAATGAATTCTCGCACCATAAAATGTGTCTTGGCGTTTTTGCAGAGGCGACTGTAAGCATCTCTTTCAGAATCTTCCCTAAAAATGCAACCTACATTTGTCATAGTGTCAAAACTTTTCTTAAAGGTACAGAACAATATGAGTAATTGAGTAGATTTTCACCCTCAGTACTGTAAAGAACAGTATCAACACCTTCAGTGATTCTTATATTTAATAGGAAGCAGTGTTAACTTGGTATGGTTTTGGCACTATGTATATGATGTCTGTTGTTATCTGGCCAGGTGCACCATGAAGATACATTACAAACTCTTGTAAGTAGAACAGAAAGTTACTTATCTAACCATTATTCTCTGATCGAGAGGATGACCACCAGGTCACCTGGGACACTCAAGTTAACAAGAACTGCCAGAGGATGTAGCGGAACCCTTGTGGGTAGTGACTACACATATGGGGTCACAGTCACAAGGCGACAACTGTGTTATTCACACTAGGCTTGTGGAGAATGTGTGAAATATGCCACTCTCCTTTTTGTGCCCCCTACCAATTGAAGATTGACATTACTATCGCCTGTGGTTTGGAGGCATGTAAGCTGCAGCAATACTGAGGAAGGAAAAGAAAGGGTATACATACATATATTTTTTAATGTTATGGTTGATCGATATAATCTCCAAATAAATAAACAAACAAACAAACAAATAAATATACATACACACACACACACACACACACACACACACACAGATCAGCAATATACATACATTATCAAGTTAGTGCAAAACCATTATAGATTTCCAAACGTTAATTTTCCTGCACAACATTAAATGTTACAGAAAAATGTTTTGTATGTCAGTAAAGAAAGCAGCATATTAAGTGGTAAGAGACCACTTTTCAGAGAAAAAACATAATGATGGCTGCTGGATTTTGCTGCACGTGCGACAGTCAAAGTCTCCAGAAGAACCGTGGCTGGTTGTGCAAGATGCTCAGTTAAACTTACAGCTCATTTCCTTATACTACTGCACTAATTCTACCCGAGACTTTTTTTTAAGCAAAGGGTAATCTCACCAAATATTGACTTTGTTTCATTTATTACTGTTTACTGCTCTTTATCGTATTTTTTTAAAATGGAGAAAAATTAAATTTAATTATTTTTGAAGAATCTTTGCTCTACAGCATTTCTTTGCTGTATATACACAATACTGTATATACACAATGTGTATATATACACACACACACTGATCAGCCATAACATTAAAACAACAAATACTGTGTAAGTCCCCCTTGTGCCACCAAAACAGCAAAAAAAGACCTCTGAAGGAGAGCTGTGGTATCTGGCACCAAGACGTTAGCCGCAGATCCTTTAAGTCCTGTAAGGCCTCCATGGATCGGACTTGTTTGTCCAAGACATCCCTTGGATGCCCGATCAAACTGAGATCTGGGGAATTCAAAGGCCAAGTCAACACCCTGAACTCTGTCATGTTCCTGAAACCATTCCCGAACAATTGCTTGCAGTGTGCATTACACTGGTGAAAGAATCTACTGCCATTAAGGAATACCATTGCCATGAAGGGGTGTACTTTGTCTGCAACAACGTTTAGGTAGGTGGGTGGTACGTGTCAAAGAAACATCCACATGAATGCCAGGACAAAAGGTTTCTCAGGAGGACATCAAACTGCCTCTGCCAGCTTGCCATCTTCTCATAGTGCATCCTGGTGCCATCTCTTCTCCAGGCAATCGACACACATGCACCCCGCCATCCACATGATGTAAGAGAAAACGTGATTCATCAGACCAGGCCACCTTCTTCCATTTCCAGTTTGTTTTCATTCCTCAAACCAGTTTGTAGCCATGGTCAAAGTAAAAGTAACTAACTTATTATAGTTAGTTACAATCTAAACAAACAACCTATTGCTTTTAAAAAAATAAAAATAAATAAATAAATAGAAAATAATTAGATAAGAAATATTTCATTTTGGTGCAGTATATGTAAAGGCCATTCACATTTTTTTGAAGCCATTAGTATTTCCCCAAACATACTGAACCGAATGAAACAATGTGCTTCAATATTAATAATTAACAGAGAACAGCCTTTCCTGGATATTCTGCTGTCCACACAGCTTCCTTTTGTCATCTCTGCTACATCTCTGTACTGCCCACCAACACTTTCTCTCAGCAATGCTGACGGAGACTGGGTTGTGGGAGTGGGCAGTGATCCAGCAGTAGCAAGAAATTTCCAGTTCTAGCTGGATCTCACGGGGGTGGGGGGACTTCACACCCACACTGCACAAGCGGGCAGCAAAGAAAAATAAAAAAAAAATACTCCAGTCACTATCTTGCATCTTACAGTTCCTTGACACCTGACAGCATTTCTTCCTATACATAACAGCAGATGCATATATGGAAGCAGTACTGCTTGACTATTTATTTATAAGGATATAATGCTGGGAATAGTATTTTAGCATCCTTTAGTTAGGTGAATTATGGTATATAAATTCATTTTTGACAAATATTTGATCATGGCACATACATGAATTAACTAAGATTCACAGAATCACTCAATCTCAGTCACATATAATAATGACTAAACAACAATGTCTATGGTGACTAAAGCATTTATATGCAAATACTGACATCATATCTCATCAATATTTCCAGGAAAACTTTAATTATATGCATCTGAGCATCTTAACTCAAGAAGAGACTAAAGTTATTCAACCATCTCAGAAAAGAAAGGTTCACTGAATCAGAACCATTCGGAAAAAGTTCACAAAGAAGCTTTTTTCTAATCTAGAAAAAAAGGAAGCCATTTAAAAAAAAATACTGAACCAGTAATCATTTACAATGCAATTATCATAATGATTAATACATTTTTTTGAACACTCCAAATTTGTATTAATATCTGCAGACAGTGTATTTAGCAAATATTAAAAATTATAGATTTTTAAAATTAATTTTGGTGAACAGATTCATGAGCTATTCAGACCTGTGTATAGTGTAAAAATAAAAAACAAAAACGCAATTTTACACATGATTTTGTGGACATAAACAATTTTTTTTACATTGGAAAGGAATCCAACCACCTTCAAATTTAGAGGACCAAGTGGTGTGTGGCCGGTATCAACAAAAACTAAACTTATATTTAATTTTCAGTATTATATCATGACTGAGAATTATCAATATATTTTAGATATATAGTAACTGCAATGTGCCACTTTGAAATTGGTTAATCTATGTCTTTGCTTAATGAGCCTATATTTTTATTGCATGATAAATGAGACCTGTGGTAACTGCAATAAATACTGTCACCAAAAAGAGGGGAAAAAATTACCCATTTAAAATCTTGTAATGTAAGGCAAGAGTAAAGCAGTGACCTGGAAAAAAAATAAATATATATATATATATATATAAATATAAATTATATATATATATATATATTTATATTTATATATATATATATATATATATATATATGATAATAGAAAGACAATTTAGGACAGTTGCTGAGAGGTGCAAAGATAGATTTCCAAAAAAATTTAAAAGTATAACGACATTTGGAAATTATAGAAAAAAAAAAATGGGGAAGTAACAGGAACAGTAACAAGAGTATGAGTGGTTGAAGCACTGAAGGAAAAAAAAACATTTATTGATAAATTGAGTATATAGTCGGTAACAATATATTCATTTGATTTGACAGGAAAGCCATGAAATATGTGGAAGCGGGGGCATGGTCAAGGACTGTGAATGGAGGGTGGAGGCAGAGAAAATGAGTGGTAAGGATCACACACCTGTGCAGAATTTGGCTAACAAATGTTCTCTGTTTCAGAGAGCAGTGGCAAGGATAAAGAGTGCAGAGATGAGAGCCATGGGATTGAGAGCTGAGCAACAGATCAAAGGAGATGGAAAATAAACATCCCTTTTGAGTTGTCCCAGACCTGCCTTTTCTCTCCTCATTCTCAACCCAACCCAGGAAAGTGTTACACTGGTGTCGAAACCCGGGTCTTTGAGGAAGATTCACTGTTATGGAGTCCTCAGCACTCGCTACGATTGTCAAAACCCTCACCGGCATCCACCAGACACAACACCAGGCCCTCCACGAGCTGCAGACGGAGCAGGAGCAAGTGCACGCAGAGGACCAACAGGTGCTATGGAGCCTGCCCCAGCCAGTGGGTAATCCATCAATAGCCCCAACAGCCACCACTGCCATGCCCCACGTCACACACGTGAAGATGGGACTGCAGGACGACCCATAGGCATTCATGGCACTCTTTGAGCGTGCCCCAGAAGCGTGGAGCTGGTCACCATCACAGTGGGCAGTCCACCTGCTGCTGGTACTGTCAAGGCCCAACAGCTCCCGGTCGTGAACCTTTTGGAGTACCCGGACCTAAAGCGGGCCATTTTGCAACGGGTCGGCCGCACCACTGAACAGCACGGTCAGCACTTCCACTCGCTGATGGTTAGTGAGCACAGGCGCCCATTCACATTCACCCAACAGCTCCAATACACCTGTCGAAGGTGGCTACTGGCAGAGGAGCATGGCACTGAATACACAGTCGAACAAATAATGCTGGAGCAGTTTGTCTCCCAACTACCGCAGGGGATGGCATGAATGGGTCCAGTGTGACATCACTAGATGATGCAGTCCATTTGGCAGAGGACCACTTGGTGGCACATCCAGGTTAGGCGAGCCCCCCCTTTTCCCTCTCTCTCTCTCTGAAACACTCTCATTCTTCCCCATTTTTCCCCACCTTGCCCCCATCCCAGCACCATGGAAATGGGGGCCAATTTCCCTGAAACTATTTCCCTACCCCTCCCTCCACCCCTGTGTCTGTTTCTTGGCTGGCTTTTCAGAGGTTGTTGAGAGGAATGTGTGTGGATGGGTCCTGCAGCAGTGTAGCACAGTGTGGGAGGGGCCCAGTGTTGGCTGGTGAGGTGAATCCTGGGCTATCAACATCAGCTCCACGTCAGGAAGACACAGAGGGTGGGGAGAGCCCCGCTCCTGGATTTCCCTCTGGAGCAGATATGAGACGAAACTCTCAGTTCCACCTTTGTCCAAGTGAAAGTAATTAATGGTCAGCGGGTTCAGCCCAACGATGTGCTCTCCTACACCTATTTTGCAGTTATTAAAGATAGGTTATACCAAGAGACGCAGGACAGTCAAACCAAAGAGGAAATTACCAAATTGTTGGTCCTGAAGCGCTGTCAGGAAATGTTATTCCAGGCAGCTCTCCATAAACTGATGGCTGGGGCACTTGGGGCAGGATACAACACTGAACTGGCTGAAACGGGCCAGGCATTCGCATTGATGTTCACAGGTGGTGTGCACCATGTTGCGGATGTCAGCTGGTGAATCTGCCAGCCACCCCAAAATCGCCATTGCGCCCATTATCCATGATCAAGGTCCCCTTCAAAAGAATTGGTATGGACCTCATCAGGCCATTAGAACAGACTGCATGAGAACATCACTTTGTGTTAGTTTTAGTGGATTACGCAACGCAGTATCTGGAAGCAGGGCCTCTCAACAACATCTCGGCACAGGGTTGTTGAGACACTCTTCCGTGTTATCTCTCGAGTCAGGATCCTGTAAAAGATCCTGCCTGTCAAGGGCACGTCCTTTATGTCACACAATCTTTGCAAACTGTATGAGTTTTTGGGGATTAAACCGGTTTGCACCAGTGTTTACCATCCACAGATAGATGGGCTAGTCAAACATTTTAATCAAAGCTTAAGAATACGATTCATAAGTTTGTTCACGATGATACTTGGAATTGGTATAAGTGGCTCGAGCCTCCTGCAAGCCTCCACAGGGTTTTCCCCATTTGAATTATTGTACAGGCAAAACCCTCACGTCCTAGATGTCATTAGAGAAAATTGTGAGGTGGGACCATCTAACAGTAAAAATGCAATTCAATATATTCCGGACCTAAGGGCAAAACTCCACACCTTGAGCCACCTAACACATGAGAATTTGTGTGAGGCCCAAGAACAACCCGATTGTATGACGGGGTACTCAGCTACAGAAATTATCACAAGGAGATAGAGTGCTCATATTATTACCCACATCCAGCTCAAAATTGCTCACCAAGTAGCAAGCACACATGCCAAGATGTCATAATTTTCATACCGGTATGGTATCCCTAGTTCAAACCTGTAATAACAGTATTAGTGCTGATGGGATGCAAGATAATGCTATAACATGGTGCTATAAGAACAAATATAGCCTATGTTCAGTAGGGTACCTTTTTTAGGAATCAAGTATTCGGTCATTCCAATAATGGTTGAATCGTTTTGTCTTCTAAATGCGGCTATATAGATAGCTTTGCAGAGTTCTGTTTAATATGTTACAGACTTTTGTGCTGCTCCTCTGACCTCACACAGTTGTTCCTGTCAGTTAAACATGACGTCTAATTAAATAACTTCGGTAAATAACTTTCAACGCATTAATTTAACTTATCATGAGAGCAACTATACATAATTTAAGGCTGTTTTGTTAAGAGATCGATATAGGAACTGTTATTAAGTAAGTTTCATTCATAATGTTTCCCCCTTTAAATCGGTATAAAATATCATAGCGGTATCAGCCCTCATAACCGGTATGATCAGATACCGTGGCAAGCCTAGTGTCAAGGGCCCTTCAAAGTCACATGGCGAGTTGGGACGTCAACAATGAGGTAAGGCGAACGGATAGAGGAAGTTCGCTGCTGATTTACCACCTCAGTCTCCTTAAACCATGGAGAGAGGTAGTCCACATGGCTTTGGCAGTGGTTGTTCTGGAGATGGACGAGCTAGAACCAGAGATAAATCTAAAAATGGTGGCTCAATCACCCCCGGTCCGGTAGTGAAAACTACCTCTCACCGTCCCAAATCACAGAGGTTGCCAAGTTGCAGGTGGAATTTTCCAACCCTGTCACAATAATCTCATAGAACACCACATTAAGATGCCCCGATGGGTGGTGGTACACAGTCGGCCATATTGTTTGCCCAAGCACAAAAAACAGGTGGTTTGGGAAGAGCACATGGCCATGCTCGATATGGGGGTAATTGAGGAGTCCCACAGTGACAGGTCCAGTCCAGTTGTCTTGGTTCACAAGGCAGATGGTGTGGACTTTAGAAAAGTCAACAAGGTGTCTAAATTTGACATATACCCAATTCCCCGCATTGACGAACTGTTCAATCAGTTAGGTGCAGCTTGCTTTTATTCAAAACTGGATGTTGGCTGGTCCCTTTGACTACAATATCTCGCTCCAACCCCATTTGGGCTACACAAATTTTTTACCCTTTCCAGCAACATTCCAGTGACCAATGGACAGAATACTCCATGCATACGCTGCCTATGCCATTGCCTATTTAGTTGACATTATTATTTTTAGTAATGACTGGCAGTGTGCAGCATCTGAGGGCTGTCCTTAGATCGTTGAGACGGGCAGGACTCGGCAAAACAAAAGAAATGTGCGACTGGATGACTGGAAGTACAGTATCTGGGCTTCCACTTGGGCCATAAGCAGGTGCGTGCCCAAATTGATAACACTGCAGTGACTGCGGCCTGCCCAAGAGCCAAGACCAAAAAGGAGGTCTTGGCCCAGTTTCCTGGGCTGGCTGGCTGTAATAGTAGATTTGTGCCTAATTATTCAGAAGTCACCAGATTGATCTCACTGAAAAAGGAGCACCAGATCTGGTCCAGTGGACGGAGACATGCCAAAAGGCTTTTGTGCAGAGTGCAGAGTGTAAAACAGGTAAAAGCTGCACTCTGTCATTCAGCAGCCTTATATTCTCCTGATTTCTCTTTCCCCTTTGTTTTGCAGACAGACACATAGGACAGAGGGTTGGGGGCTGTGTTGTCCCAGATGGTGGAGGGGGAGGAGCGCCCTGATTTGTACATCAGTGGCAAGCTCTCGGTGTGAGAGAGTAAGTACAGCATGATCAAGACGGAGTGTCTAGCCATCAAATTGGTTGTCCTCACCCTCCAATACTATCTGCGGGGACGAGCCTTCACCCTCTGTTCGTACAATGTGCAGCTACACTGGATCCACAGTCCGAACAACTCCCTTTCGTTGTTGAGGTTTTAAATCCGCATCTGAAGTATCCCGATCTGTGCATAGTGTAGTTTCGCGTGTCAAAAACAAACATCATGTGGCATCAGTGCTATTTTTTATTTCGCCTCTAGAGGCCGCTCTCGTACTGTATAATGGCAGCGGATCTTTCTAAGCCGCCTAATTTTTCCCAGAGGCAACCGGGAAAAACTATCGGTGTGGATTTTTGCTGATAACCAACAGTTCCAGCAATCGGGTATCAGTGCCAATTAATCAGCAAAACCGATCAATCGGTCGACCTCTACCGGAAACAGTTAGTTGCAGTTACTGCTGCACAAGGGGGTCACATCAATTACTGAAAGTAGGCTTGCTGCAATAGTCGGTGTGACCGGTGTTCCATGGTGTTCGGCTGTTACCAGTGTTACATGGTGTTTGGCGATGCACTGATTACATCACTTGCACATGGCACCACCTCCACTGTCATTTTGCTTTTTCATAGTAATAAAAATCATTTAGTTCAGTTAGAGAGCGGACACTACAATTAAACTGAACACGTCTGCTCAAGACGAGCTAACTGACAAGACAGTGGTGGCAGATTTGGTTTCAAAGCGAAATGTAAAAGCACCTATTTGGCAATATTTTGGATTTGTTGTTGTGCTTTTAATTTTGTTGTGCTTTTAATTAAGAATAATAATGAATCCACCATTCAAGCAATTGCCCCCCTCCCAGTGATACTGGTATTACTGGTGTTGTCGCATGTCAATTAACCGGTGGGAAAATTTCCTCACCATCACATCCCTAACTGAAAGCAAAGGTTCACATTCTTACAGACATGTAATATTGGATAATTGGATAAAAGTTCATTATTTTGTTTATTGGGTTTAATAGAATAGGTTACCATGCTTAAATGTTCAAAAAACTTCTTTCCCCCCCCCCACATACTGTACATTATTGCAGTACCTCTAGTCCCAGTCTATCTGAAATGCTCTGATTGAGTTCTGGTTTCTCCAAAGCCCGTCCTTCCAAAATGCCCAGAGTGCTCTGAGTGGCCATCTGACCAATTACATAGTGATTGGCCAAAAACCTCTAAATGTGTGTTGGAAATGTAATGCCTCTTACCATAATCGAAAGCTACAGCTTCCCAGGCTTCTAAAGCAATTATAAACATTATAATTATAAAAATTATAAAGTTAATAATGTTGTCGGTTTTAGAGTCAGTTCAAGCCCAAGTCAGATTCTGAAAATATGGATGATCGAGCAGATCAATCGGAAACAACTTTGCAAGCAGGACAAAATAGATGCATTACACACTAAAGGAAAAGGAAAACATTAAAAAGCATATGATGATGTGGACAATATTAGATGTGTTACTCAGTCAGTCTCAATAAAAAGCCAGGAAGGCAGGGCAGGAACGCAATCAATGACTTCACTTTGGTAGCAGATAATGTCGTATTTTACTGAATTCACATACATGCTAGATTAGTGAATAATTGAAATATGGGCAGAGAAGTCAAAACAAATTTGAGAAACTCCAATTTTTTTTTGTGCAAATCAAACTGAACTGTTGTCTCTCTACTTACTGTCACTTACACTTGCAAAAAAAATAAATAAACTTGCCTGCTAAGAAACACTAGCTTTTCACAGAACCATAAATGGCTGGTGTGTGGTTTCCTTAAAAGAAACCCTTATGATCTATTGAGGTTATTACTAGCTTATCAACCGATTGTGCTTTGTTTGGCATTGATAGCCTAGATAATCAGACACTGTTGCTGTAAAATGGTTACGAAATGGTCAAAGGTTCACTACTTAAGATTTACAAATTTTATTTTAACCTTACTAAATCTTCTCAACTTCCTTCTCAAGATACCCGATACAAAATGCAACAAGCATGTAACATCCATGTTCTAATTTTGTTTCCTATAACCACCATGACTACACTTGCTATACAGGAAAGGTCAACCATACAGCTTTATTCACCTGCAACATTTTTAGCTCATGTTACTAGCAATGATGGAAGAAATACTGATAATATCTTACATTTGACAGCTAAATCCAATAAGAGAATCAAGAGAAGAAAGAACCACCCAAAAAATGACAGACGGCAAATTCATGTATCAAAAAGCAAATAAGCAGCTTCCATCATCAAATTTACAGTTGCAATGTTTTATCAAACACTAACCGTAGCCCAAGAAAAAAAATACACAAAGACACTGTTATTAGATTTTTCACTGACCTGCCACTGCCGCTGCTGCTGCTGCTGCTGGCCGAGTCAGAGCTAGAAGAACGGCTATGGGACCCAGATCCACTTGGGGAATGAGGGGGTCTTGCTGCCGGGCTTGTCAACCTCTGTGGTGAAACATTGTGTGATTGTGAGTTGTGCGGAGACCGGCTGCGGCTGTGGCGGTAAGTCCTATCTCCTCGTCTGCCTCTCTCCTCCCGATAGAGATCCCGGTGCACCACGCTGGCCAGTGTATATGACTCACGCGTACGCGCTTCATAGCGTGTTTCTGTAGTTTCAAAGCGACCAGGGCTCCGACATCGAGATCCATAAAAGCTAACAGCACACGATGTTGATCCCACGTTTCCTGTTATAGCAGAGCTAGCACTGCTTCCACCAGGAGCACTGCTGCTTAAACCTGTTCCTCCAGACCCTCCAGTGACCACTAAAGAGGCTCCTCCTGTACTTGCACTAGAGGAACTAGCACTCCCACTACCACCTCCACTAAGAGTTCGGTCCCGAGGGTCCCGATAATACTCCGTATCGTAGTGACGCTGGCGATCAAAACTACTGCTGCTACTGCCACGCTCATGGTGTCCATAGGCACTGTGATCATAAGTGCGTTCCCGGCTTTCTGAAGCCCTAGGGAGACATGGAGAAGGATGGAGGATGGATGGAGAGAATGACAAGAATGTTATTATGACGTGAACAACTAATTTATCTAATTTGAGTGTCGGGTAACATGCATTTTAGATGTTATTTAGATGAATCCTAATATAGGCTGTGCTATAATACTGTTTTCATTCTACCTTTGTCAGGATATCATTTTGTGAAGCTGTTTTAATAGTAAAATTCCTCATACTGGGACAAGAAAACACAACAAACCAATTATGTATGACTAAGTTCATATATTTAGGCCAACTTTAGTTATGGTCATATTTTATAGTCTAAAATAAATTCAGTTTTTATGTATGTAAACTATCTGTATCAGGCACTATCAATACAGCATTAGCATCAGATATGGAATTATTAGCAAATTTTACAAGAATATAACATCATTTTCATTTGATTATTTAGTTGTTGACTACCTAAAACTTGCCTATCCTAACAGATATCTAAATTGTTTGCATTTGAAATTTTTATTTGTGGATATATTGTGACATACATCATTTTACTTCCGGGGGGCTGGGGGGGGGACAAACTCTTGACTATATAACTAATCTAATTCTTGATTAAGGAATTTCTTATTTTAAAAAAATGTATTAAGTAATCTAAGCTATATCATACCGGTTGAATATAATGCACTATTCAGAGACATGAGAAAAGAGCCAAAGTCCATGCTCATGAAACCCTGTTAAACCTGTGTTACAGTTTGAGCCATAAAACATGCTGTCAAATACATGCAGGCATAATTACAATGTTGCACTGAAGTGACTAAGATGGTGTAGTACATTAGCATTTTAGCAAGAAAGATCTTAGTAGGTTTATAAGCCTTTTTAATAACTTTTTTATAGTAATAATATGTTGGTCAAAAAAAGATTAGACCCATTAAATATAAGATTTATAGAGGGTTGGGGAATTTAATAGAATGGGTTGAAAAAGGGTGAAAATGCTTTTTAAAAATATACTGGGTTAACAGGGTTAAATACAATAATCAATGTAACTTGGTTTCTACTGTTCTTTGGAATTGTAAGAAAAACATTTAAGTCAAAAATAACTAGAATAACTATTTAAACACTGAGCGAGACAACCTTTTGAATATCATTTCTAAATAAGGAATATTTTTCCTTTTAGGAATATTGTTATTTGCTGTACCTTCCAATTATTAAACTTTTTTTTCCTGTTAGTTTAAATAAATCTTTCAAATTCTAAATATGTAAATGCCTACTGCAAAGTCCATCTTAAAACCTGAAATTTTATTTGATTTCCACTTTAATATTTGTATTTGGTAATTGGACTGGACTTGGAGTGTAACCTGACTGTGAGCAGCCTTTGCAGCACAAAGTTCACTCTTGTAATTAAAATAATAATAATAATAATAATAATAATAATAATAATAATAATAATAATAATTTATGCACTCCACAGCACTTATGTCTTCTTATCCATTCAAATACATTTCAGACTTGTTATTTAACTAGCCATTTTAATTTTATTCTAGCTTCCCTTTTTTTCAATTTGGGGGGGGGGGGGGGGGGGGGGGGGGCGCTGCTTATATGACAAAGAGACAGGGAGAGTCACAGAAACAGGACAGCAAAATAAGATGCCAACAGCTATCAAAAACAGCCTGTTAGTGGGAAAAGGAAAGAAACACAGAGGAGGATTAAACTAGGAGTTAGAGAACGGCTAAAATACACAGGGCAGAACATACCAACCTTTTCAGACAGTGGTAACTCGATCTACAATTCCAAATACAATTTAGGGAGACAGAACTTTGTGAGCAAAAAAAAAAGTTAAAAATGTAGAATGTTTTAAAAATGGTAGGGGGAAAAAAACGAAGGAATAATCCTTATCTTGGGGCTGTGTTAATCCAGAGATAGTCCAAAAATTGAGTGTGTCAGGAAATGTCTACGGAGGCAAAAAAAAAAATTATGAGGCCTTAAGAAAGAATAATAAATCCACTTTGACTCTGTAAAAAATGACTGAATTTCTTTCTTTTTTTTTTTTTGATTGAGATTTTTCAAAATATAAATGTGATATTTTATATATATATATATATATATATATATATATATATATATATATATATATATATATATATATATATATATATATTCTCACTCCATAAGGCCAAGGTTTGAAGTCTTTCTTTATGCAGCAAAAAATAAATAAATGAAGGTCTTTGATTCTGACTCCAAAAAGTATATCCTCAAGTTGGAAACAATCATTTAAAAAATTATTGTAAAAAAATTATAATCCAAGTCTTTTTCTCAAAAATGTTTACTAATCCCGAGGTAAGATTTTCCGATTGTAACTTTCAGATGCCTAGCAATAATCCACTGCCAGAGTATTAGCTCAGTAGGTTGGCTAAAAAAAAAATCCTTGTTTTAGTTGACTTCTGGTGCAGTTAGTGCTGTATCCAAAGTCATTCATAGTTCTAGATCCATCATTGGAGTGGTAATCCAAATCTGAAATCCATGGTGAAAGTGATTAACTTCACCCAGTGCTTACCATACCTCCATCTTCAGTTTAATTTCATGATCCAAAAATGCATTATGTTCCATCTTCAGTTGTTTGGACCATATACTCCTTTATATCCAATATACAGTCCTTTATTCTTTGGAGATTATCAGCAAAAAATAACAAAGCAGAAATAAAATGAAAATGGTCTAAAAATAAATAATAAATAAAGATGTTTGCTCACTGTTTCTGTCAGTTTCTGACATGATGGCCAATGGTAGAACTCTCCCATGTAATTAATGGCAGAATTCTAATAACATGATTCCAAAGGAAAAAAGAGAAAACGATACCTCTGTAGCGATAAAATATCCTTGTGTTTGCCTGCATTAATCCAAAGTGAATCCGTTGAACACCATCCAGTGAGTCCAGTGAATCATTTAAGAACCACCCATTTTCTTTTTTCTTTAATCCAATTACCAATAATATGTCACAACTGAGTACCACAATAATCTACCTTGTGTCATAATAAAATACAAAAACAGTAAAATATAAATCCATGATGGACAGTACTGTACTCCAGGTCAGGGCATTTCCAGGTAAGAGCAATACAGTGGACTTTCTCTTTGCTTGCAGAAGTCCCAGGATATCATGATATCCAACACATGCCCTTGAATCTTTTCTCTATAATATCCAACTCAGAGCCTTGTGATTCAGAGTGAATACTTTCCATACTACATTCTAAACACTATATACTTAGCATGAATGAGTAATCATCTTCAATATGTTTTAATCTATAAGCAGCAGAGCTCCAGAATAATCATTTAATTCTCTTGCCCTGCCGTCAAAATGCTTGGAAGAGATATACAAGCTACAAGAAACGTGTGGTTCCCTAGGCTTCAGAGAAACTATGTCCACTTACCCGTCTAGTCTGCGTTCATATCGTCCCTCTCTGCTGTGGAGTGACGCAGGAGGCCCATAAACTGTGGCCCCCGCCCCCCTTGTGAACCCCGAAACATCGCGCCCGCGCGTTGCTATAGACAGGCTATCATCCAGACCTCGTGCAGCACTTGGGATAGTCCCTGGCTCATTGTAATCAGTCCGCAGGTCTCTGTCCCCCATCTTGTTGATAGTATTGTGAGCCTTCTGAGCGCTTTTAATGTCCACAAAGTCCACAAAGGCGGCCACTCCGCCCTCAGATCCACGCTTTGGAAGGACCTTGACGCTCTCCACTCGTCCATATCTATTAAAGAACAAGCAAAAATGCATTAGATTTTACATAAGTTATACATTACACTGAATATATAGTGTTCAACTGCTATGTTGCCCGTTTACTTTACCGTAGTACTTAATGAAAACTGATAGCAACTTAACCTGTATGTCAAAACATTTTAAGAAATAAAGCAGTAAATCATCCATCTTGCACATTCAAACTAATGCTAAACAGCCTTGGAAACAGTCAATTAATAGGCCTGGATGTAATCAACATGTGGCAGCATAATTTGTCACTTGTCCATTCATAACATGTCACTTGTCCATTCTTGGCTCATTCTCATTCGTAAAGATATATTACCTCATATTTCCTGCAAAGAACCGTTTAACTATAATTGAATATCAAAATATGTTTTATAGCTGAATTACCTAAAAAGATTTCAATCTCAACCAACACCATTAAATACTGGCCACCTTAAGAGAATGAAAATCAAACTTGAGGAGAGAGTCTGGAAGACCTTTGGAAAATCTGATTTTGAGTCAGAAACTTTTAAATTTTTTTATTAAATTTGGCATACACTTCTTTTTTACACTTCATGTTTCTTTTTTAACACTACACTAAACTCTCCTCAAAGTCTGTCATTACATCTCGGCTGTGATAACCAAAAGGACACAACCATTAAACAACCAGAGAAAGGATCACTGGCAATATGTAAATTTTGAAGGACATTACTGTCAAGGGTGTGACCTGCTCTCGATGTTTAGAGTCACAGACTGACTGGAACAGCTAAAATAAAAAGGAGAATGCCCCAGCTGAGGGCAAAGAGACTCTGAGACTCTCTGATTTCCTGGAGAACACGTAAGCTCTACCTATGTGTGAAAGAATTAATAAATTAGGTATGTATTCTTAGAAAAAAGTTTCTTCATTCACACTAAAGCAGTGTTTCCAACACAGGTGATACTTCTGTGGGCAGCCTGGGCATATTGACCACCACTCAAGTATCCTACTACTAAAAATCATAGGAGTAAAGAAGGTACATTGCTCTAGATAAGGGCATCTGCCAAATGCCACAAATGTAAATACAAATGCAGAGAGTGAGTGTGTGTGTGTGAGAGAGAGAGAGAGAGAGAGAGAGAGAGAGAGAGAGAGATATTAAGGGAGAGCAAATCAATCCACACTAACAAATTAACATAGTTTATGGGAGGAAACCCAAGAACCCCGAGGAAACCAAAATTTTCACAGACAACAGCCCATTCTCAGTATCATACCAGTGACCCTTAAGCTGTCTGGCATCAACGATACCTACTGCACCACTATGTGAAAAGTGTCACACACTAATAAACCCATCTAGGCCCAGATGTACTATGCTGTTAAAGCTGGTTTCAAGTGTAATTAGGCTGCATTCTGTGCGAAAAACCTTGCATATTATGGCTAAAACTGGCAAGCCCAATCATGCAATTTAAGCAGCATGCATGCAGCAACACACAAAATGTGTTTCTGCCCCGATACATTTACATTTTGAAGAGAATTGCAGTAACAGCAACAGTAGGCAAAACGCAAAAGCCTGGTGGGACCACTACTTAATAAGTAGCCCTTATTTTCAATGCCCAGAAAGACCTGCCCACAGTCCTGCCCACTTAGATTCTACTGGCTCACAAGATCAAGGTTTGTGAATTCACATGTCAAAGTTCACATAGATAAAAGCAGCACAAAGCCAAAGTAACTGCTAGCAGAAGCAAATGTGCATCTTTTACATGTGATGTCCTTGCCCCTTCAGTGAACTGTCTTTCCTGCTGGGTGGTGTTTTTTTTTTTTTTTTTTTGCATTTGATTTCACCACAGCTTTAGCTGAAAAGGTGAACTTGCCCAACATCAGTGCATGACCTCACTAAATTTCTTGTTGCTGAATGGCATAAATCCCCATAACAGCAAAGGCAGGATTCAATCTGGAACTGAATGTTCAAAAAGCAAATATGGGTGTGATTGGCCAGGTGTCCACATACTTTTGGACATGTAGTGTATGTAGCTTGATGTAATTCACGATATATTTTAAAAGACAGAAACTCTGAACTGCACATTGAACTTTGCAACTGTCACATAAGCACCATGAACATAATGCAAATATTTAATCAAATATTTATCAAATAATTGGGATGCTGTTCAGTGCAAAATTGGGTTCTTAGACTAGATTAGATATGCACGAGCTTTCTTTTCCTGCTTTCCCTTCCAAGACCTTTGTAGAGATGTAATGACTGTACCATGCCAGTATTTTATAAGGAAAATTGCTTATAGTGAATGTGGAACAGGTTGTGTTATGAAATAAGTTTATAAGACACCGTACATATCCATGTTGAAAGCATCTGTGTTACTGCAGCCCCTTGTGGCATAGTGGAGTCAAAATACACTAAAACACACTAAGACACTATTAAAGCTGTACTCCAACTACTACTTTTACGTGTATTTATTTGGCCAATATTATTTTCTAACGCACTCATTCTGCAAGTGAGGCAGAATTCAATCCAAAATAGACTCTCCAAAAACTCTCAACCTTAAACAGACTTTATTTTCCATCTTACATCGATACAAAGTTTCCACATATATTTTACTGCAAACTAACATCGATCCATCCGTATGTGCACTCTCGCAACAGCCATGGTCTGATCGCAGTAGTGAGAAACACACTGCTCTTAAGCACCTTAACCCATGCAAGCTGTTAGAAGTGTGAGGTATATCAGAGATTCTTGTAAATCTACCACCTGTCAAGACACAAAGCCTAGTATTTAACCTGGCAGCTGCACATCACAGACATGTTCTTTGAAATCACCTGTTTACAGCCATTAAGACACAGGTTTCCAACCCTGCTCCTAGAGTACGCTCTGTCCTGCTTTAACATATGCATGCTAGAGCAGAGAAAACATTAAAATGTACAGGACTGGAGCACTACAAGAGCAGGGCTGGAAACCTGTGTATTAAGACATGACCAACTTGGCTGCACCTTTGACGACAGTGCATGCTCGATTGGGTCCTGTAGTCAGGTAAATGAATGATAAAACGGTTGCTTATCTGAATAGACAAATAAATATAGCAGTTCATATACAGGCACAGCTCTGTGCACTGATGATGACTGCATTATAATCCAGCTCGCGCCCAGTTACAGACTCAAAACGGTTGCACACGGTTAACCCCAATCTTGAAGTCTAACTCTGTTATTACTAGTTGGTTAGACACTTAACCTGTCTGTCTGTCTGTCTCCATGCTGCCACAGCAGAAGCTGAACTAGCATAGCATGCTAAACATGCATTTTACTATTGCTGCACGCATTGCTGACTTTACCCGATTTGATTTGACACGTGAACTGGGAGGTAAACCACACCAAACGTTAGAAAGCTAACAAAAATATTATGCATACATGCTCTCTCACACTCTTTTGAGTAATTTAAAAAAAACCTTAGCTTGCTAGCTAACAGAGCGTGTTTGTAGCCAGTGTTATTGGTTTCTGTAATAGCTATTCATTTAGACATGGCGATTTGCTATTCCTGCTGACATTTTTGCTTGCTCAAGGCGCTAATTAGCTAGCTAACAGACGTTTGCGTCACTTAGGATTAAACTCGCCGGCTGTAAGTTTGTAATGCATTTAAGTTTCTTGGCTTGACCAAACAGAGCAGAAAAGGTAGGTATATAGAGTTGCAGAACACGTTTCAGCCTCTGAAGCGTTCTGCTGTGAATCTGCTGGGTTGTTGTTGGGTTTTTTTTCTCTCTCACACACATCACACCACAATGCCTTACAAACTGCACTGCATATGGTTTCGGATATGCACATATTAAATTCCCCCCCCCCCCAAAAAAAAATGATAATCAACTCACCGTTTGAAATGCTCGATAATTTTCTCCTCACGTACATTTTCAGGTAAATTCCCCACCCATAAGTGTCTGGTTTCCCGGACCATACTGCGCGTTTTTGTGTCCCCCGATCATGCAGATGACTTTTTTGGGATTAAATCCGACCCGAGTGTGCTGTGTGAATGAGTTTGCAGAAGATGATGTTCAGAGCTGCGTCGTGAGCGTTTCCACTCTCCGCCTCTACACTACTACTGGAGCGGCTCTGCTCTTGGAAACTGAAGCTCGTGCGTGTGTGTGCGCTCTGTACTGTGCTGTGCTGCGCTGCGCTGCTCGTGAGGCGCGCGTGCTGAGGTGCTTGCACGAGGACGCGCACTCTTTGCAAGTGCGATGTTGCAGATAATAGGCTTAATAATGAGCTAATAATATTCCTACCCGTGCAATAGATTGTGTACCATACATCAAATATATTTCAAGTGTAACAGTGTCTAATATAGCTTTACTTTAGGCTATAGGTTGTTGAATTTCGTAACAGGGCAGAGACAAAGAGCGATTTCTTTTAACCGTTGCGGATCTAGATGCAATACAGGAACTATTTATGATTTAAAAGTAGCTTAGTGCCACTGAATTTACTTTAGTGTAATATGATCAGTGAACATATTTAATATCTTTCTTAACCTGCCAGATTTTGTGTACAGAGCCCTTGTATATGAATTAATACCGGGAACATTGAGGTGCATGCTTTGAAGCACTCGCTGATTTGTTTACACAGTCATTGTGTCATCGATTATAATACAATACGAAACGCTTTATGATATATAAGGTACATGTTTACTCTGTGGTATCTGAAAGACGTTTTGCCTATAGTGTGTAGGTCAGCTCGTGCAAATAACACGGCTTTGAAAAGCACAACATACGAAATGAACGAATAGTGCCTTGACTATATCAATATTTTTTGGCTTACTATGTGCTACAACCTGTAAAGGAAAAAAGACTTCAGCGACATATTGCAAATAAGATAACAGTACATATTTTTTAACTCTCTGATGTGAAACAGTGTTCACATTCCATCAAACAAGGGATAATGCATTATTTTGCCCCATGCCTGCATAAATCTATTACTTTCACATAAACTCAACCTGCACAGTAAGGCTAGAAAATATAGGCTAGCTGACATTTTCAAACTGCGCACAAAAATCTCTGTACAAACATTTGTCTAAAACAAGTTATAATATCAAATAATCTGTCTGAAATCAAACATAAGGTAGTGATCACACACGGAGCCAATCTGTTCTTAGTAAATATAACATCTGATACAATGCAGCACTTTTTTATTATCAGTCTGCCCCTGTAGTGATGACAGATTACCCTAAAATATGTTCAGTTCTAAACACGAAGGCAATACATGTGTTTCTGTGTCTGTAATAAGACCCTATTTCCCGAAATCGACGTTACTACTGACGTAAAGAACGCGTTTTTTTATTCAGTATTACAATTTGCAGTATTTTTTTTATTTGGACTGCATATTTTACCCACCAGTTTCAGCTAATATAACACAAACTGTGACCGATTTATAACACATGCTGCTGTTGAAGAAAGCAAGATCACTGAATTTGACAGCCCAGAAAAGCAATGAGCCGAAACACGCATGCGTCAAAATGCGGCAAATCCAAAGACTGCAGTGGATACTTTGCGCATGCGCAAAGCACGCCCACATCGGGACTTGACAAAGAGCAATTACCATTCTGCAGTGCAGAGTGGCGGAAATTTCTGGAAAACATTTGCGGGATGTGAAATTGCGTCGTTCGTTAGAGAAGGCAAGCCATAAACACAAAATCTGCAGATTACAGGACTGTATTGAGGATTATGTGGATCTACAAAAGTCCTCGAAGGAAGAGAAATAAAGCAGTAGTCTACTTTATTGAACACGATGCTTTTGGGATTGGAAAACATCTTTTTGGGCTACTTTGGAAATACAAATTTGTTTACTGCTGTTCTGTGAAGTAGGGGACAAATAATCCAACAACAACAATAAAACTTGGTTTGGATTGCATTGCTGATAACACTCCCCTACAGTCGGAATAACTACGGATTGAAAAAAAAATGTTTTATTCATGGGTTAGATTTAGGAATGCCAAAAGTTGGAAGAGTGTCGGAATAGCATCAAAGTTTTAGGCCAATAACCAGTTTACATGTTATATCCTAACGTGGACTTGAACGTAAAACATTGGTTCTCCGTTGTTCCGTTTAGTCCCTGTCTCTTCTTCCTCTTTTTTTTAGTATTATTATTTTAAATATCTTAATCAGTGCAGATTATAGCGAAGGGCATATCTAGAGGCAGGTGCTGTTTCCACAATATTGCTATTTGTTTCATGGTAGTCTGCTCGCTATCAGAGTGACTTATTGTCCGAGAAAACTGAACAATCCCAGTTATCTGAAAGATGACGCCATTTTGAACAAGGTCTCACGCGCCGTTCATGACAACAGAACAATTAGCTTCAGACAGCAGCGGCCATTTTGTGTTTACAAAAAAAAATTGTCTTGTGTTATGTTTATTAGGATGAAAAGATAACGACGTTTTAATACTAATGTTACATCTTTAATTATATTATTTGCGCACAGATACGTCCGTTTCAGATAATAAATCCTGTTAGCTAACTCGGCGCAGTGAAGTCACATTGTTAGGGTTTCCCTCTATGGGATTTTGCCTTTTAAGGAAAAAGCGGTTAGGCCTGTGAAAATCAAATGGGTTGTGTCCCCCCCCGCGCTTATTAAACGAGTCTGTGTTTTCTTCCCATCATATTTGTCCAGTGTTATCAAACTTGATTAAAGGGAAGCTACATAAAAATAAACTTTTTGCTAATGTACTTTTATAAAGGGAACATATGCCTGTATTTAGTTGCTTTAGCTCAATATAGACATAATACAACGTGAAGTTTGTGTTCAGCTATTTAAATAAAGGTCTTGATAAATTGTTTGCCATGTTGTAATATGAAGAACATTTAATAAAATATTGTACATTATGAAACTCTTCTACAGTGGGCTTCCCCCCAATATTTCTTTAAAAGATAATTATGTGGTTTCACACTAATGGTTTCATCAGTCCTGCATATTTTATTGATTCTATTTTTGATTTCTGAAATAAATATCAAATTGTTTATCCTTTTTATATTCAAATCTGAAATATTGATGTGCCAAAAATCAGTTCATCTGTCATATACACACAGGACCATGTCGGCCATTTTACAAACCATAAATGATCTGTTGACCTGCTGCTATTACATTAGTATATCACATTAGAGTCTACACTGGAAAATCTTGTTTTCCTGAAAATCATTCTCTCCTGTTCTAATCGCTTCTGGCAGTCTCTTTTTTGTCTTCCCATTTAACATTTTATGCCTCAGTCATATTTGTCTGATTTCTTTGGTCTTCTCTGGTCTCCATTTTTCGTCACAAATCGTCTGGGAACATCTGCAGCATCCTGCATGAATAGATATGCAAGGTGTATAAATATTTACACAACTTCATACATGTGTAGGCTAGGTCGAGGTTAATTCCCATTTACCTTAGAGGTGCTATTCAGTAGTTCCTGAGCTGGTAGCAGACAGGCAGCTTCCCCAATGAAGCACAGTAGGATGTGGAGTACATCTTCCCACCTTCCCACAGTAAGCATCAATAATAATAGGCCTCCAAGGCGCACCATCACTGTATTCAGAAGAGCCTGTCCGATAGGCTGCCGATGCTGCTCCTCTGAAATAAAGTAAGTGTAGGTTTGTTGTGTATTCATGTTTTACACCTGAAACAATACACAGCCTAGTCAACCTATCTGCTGAAATCTTAACAAAGGTACCATAAATAGAGGAAGGTTGGGATAATTTAAATCCAATGTAAATATCCGCTATCTGTACAATGTACAGTTTGGCAGAGAAATCACTTTATCTACATTGTGCTTACTGCAGAGTGCACATGCATTTCTTGAAATTTGCGCCCCTTGTGTTGCAAGTGTCTATTTGTGTGATATACTTGATTATGCACATATAAGTTGTGAGGTGTGGTGAATTTGCTAAATTGCCTGACAAATACAATGGAAGGCCCCATGTCTCACCATGCATATAGACAACAAGTAAGGTGTAGCAGATTGTGAGTGGTGTCCAGAACCTCAAGGCCTCAGTAGTTGACAGAAAGTGCTGGTTGATGCTCGATATGGCAGCAAATCCAGCCACACAAAATGTTAGAATCAAGGCACTGCAAAGAAAAGGCAATATAGATGTGCCAGACGTCAGGAGGCCAATACAGACCCCACAGTACCGCTGGGTGCTGTGTATTGGGTACATTGTCTTTACGTGGTGCCATAATCTGGAACACTGGCTGGCCAAAAACCAGCTCAGTGCTGCAGCAAGGAGGAAATTTAGCCAAGCTTGTGTTGCCCCCTCATGGAGAAAATAAAGACTGCAGTTTAATGCACAGCCCAAAGAGAACTGGCACTGCACTAGCAGCTGTAACAAAGTATCACTCAGTGGGTCCTAGAACAAAAGGGAAAACATGCTGTTTTTGATCTAATATACAATAAAGCATTGATATTATCAGCAGCTGAGTAAATCATTTTTATCTTACTGATGAGGCTGTGAAGCGTGATGAAATTGCTCGAAGAGAGAACTCAAGAACCACTAATGCTGCAACTCTTGAACCCACAAAGGCTAGAGTCACTGTCAGGATCCAGAACTGGATTCTGTCTGTTAGACCACCAATATGAGTGCGCTTGTTCGTTATGTCATCTTTGCTGTCTGCTGTACTTTAGAAGCAAGAAAAAAATTATTAGAACAAGAATGAAACAAAGTGTTTTGTTTCATAATCAGCATGTCCATATAATGAAGTTTATATATAGACATCTATTTGTATACTAATTTGCATAGTTTGTTCTCCAGAAAAAAAATCCACTAGAAGATAAAAAAATTATTTTGAAATGGTCAAGTGAGCATCACATGAAACACTCTCTTCCAGTTAAAACAATCTTAAATATAGTATGCTTTTGGGAAATTGGGCCCAGATTTTGTTTGCTGCAGAAAATGCAGCGGTCATAGCAGAGTTAAGACTCTTACCTCTGTGCTTCAACGAATAAATGAACCCTTAAAAGGATGGAAAGCACTGAGATCCCACATGCTCCTACAAGCCCTGTCATTAATAGCATCAGAAACATAAGTGAGTAACAGCACCAAATGCAAACATAAAGGGCAAACGTGTACTTTTCATTAGTTTGATGCCCTAAAATAACTTAAATAAAGTCAAATCTGATTATATTGCAAAACATTTCTTTTAAGTACAGTATGTTCCAGAGCTATTGAAGTCTCAGGTAATAATAAGCAAATAAGCCCCAGTGTCACTGTTGATCCACCTACCCCCCCCCCCCCCCCCCCCCCCCGCCCCAAGCAGTCTGTGAGACACAAACTAAATATTGATGGTTAGAGGATACAGTTAAAAGAGACAAAAAAATTTTTTTTTTTTTTTTTACCATAATCAAACGGAATCAAATGTGGAAAAAAACAACAACAGCTAAACAGCTGAAAAAAATTATATTAAGGTAATATGTAATATATTTAAAATATGAAAAAAGCAGCATGAATATGCCTGAAAATCAGGAGTGTGGTATTGGAAGAATTGTTTATGTTTAGTGTAGAATCACAGGTCAGCTTGTCAAAACCAAATGTGCAATTTAGAAAACACCATGTGACCACAGCACAAAGTAAGCTGATAGATATATGAGGATAGTCGGCTGTTTTGCCCTCAAAGGACCAAAAGTGATTGCATCATTGTCATCATGGACCCAACGGAGCCTAAAATTCAGTAATATATGAAATGTTCACAAGTACAATGATCCAAATCATTACTCCACACAATATAAGTCTCAAATGACAAAATCTGACTTTTGAAGTTGCACCAGCTAATCCCTTCACCAAAACCCTAATGGAATCCTCTGGGGAAAACTAAGTGAGAGGTGAAGTAATAGATTAGTTTTTTGAGGAATATGGATAGATCTAGGTAAAATGGAAATAAAATACAAAATTCAAGGGTGCTGCTATTTTTTGGCAAGTGATATTACAGATGACTTCTTCTAAGTAAGTATGAATGTTGAGAGTATAAGACGTCTGTTCAAAAATGACATGTACATGTTATTCAGCATCTTTTGTTCATTTTAAAGTACAATAATTCTGGAAAACACTGTAATGCCAGCTTTAGCTACTGTGGAAAAACGATAACATCATTTGGATAATTTCTGTAGTTTACTGTTATTATGAATGCAAAGTGCCCATAAAATATTTTTATCTAATTTCTATTAATGTTCTTTTAATGTTTTGCATAGTATTGTGTTTATATATATATATATATATATATATATATATATATATATATATATATATATATATGTATATATATATATATACACACACACACACACACACAGTACTGTGCAAAAGTACAGTATACATTATATGGGCACCCTATTTTTTTTTTGTACAAACTTTGTTATAGATTTTTATTTTACGACTTCTCCATTATCGAGTCAGTACAAAAACATTTTAGGCTTCTAAGACTAGTTTTCCAGCACAAAATTAAACGTTAGAAGAAGAATGTTTGTATGTCAATAAAGAAAGTAGCATATTATATTAGAGACCACTTTTCAGATAAAGACATAATGATGACTGCTGGATTTTGCTGCAAAAATAAGAAACAAGTGCGACAGTCCAAGTCTCCAGAAGAACCGTGGCTGGTTCTGCAAGATGCTCATTTCCTTATAAAACTGCACCAATGGTACCTGAGACTACTAATTCGTTTATTTTCAGCAAAGGGTTGTCACACCAAATATTGACTTAGTTTCATTTATTACCGTTTACTGCTCTTTATAGTATTTTTTTTTTATGTAGAAACATTTAATTTCATTATTTTTGAAGGCATCTTTGCGCTACAGCATTTCTGTACATGTGCTTAAGACTTTTGCACAGTACTGTCTTATTAAAAGAATAAATTCAAATGGTAAGTTCCTATCAATATTTTTAAACCTTTATCAGTTTAAAATTTATTAAAATAATTAACTCCTCCACATATTATTCAGTATTTTAAAGTGTTTAAAAAAGAATATGCACCTTAACAAATCAAAGATTCAACAAAATTAAATTCAGCACCCTCACCTTGTAAAATACAGTCTAGAGGATTTGCATCAGGTATTAGCCAAGTGGGTAAACTTGGTACAAACCAGGAAATGAAGGACAACATTTCACTTTACCCTGTCTGTGCAAAAATCAGTTTATGAATTCAGTATGAGTCAGAGTGCCTTTACAGTAATTTATCTGCAGTTAAATTCAAACTTCAAAGAAATAACATAAATGTTTTACTTACCTTATAGATATATTGTTGTGTTGTTGAAATTCTTTCCTGTTTAAAACCATTATCTGTAGCTGGTGTGCTAGCAGTCAGTCAGATAAGCACTGTCTCAAAGGTCATTTGTGAGTTCGCCATCGCTTATGCAATCATCAAGCCCTCCCAAAGAAAGGAATAAGCTATTTATCTGTGTTAGTCATCATTGCTAGCTGAAATGACACATGTTGGTAAAATGTTTGTCTAATGATTGTGGGAATGAGTTTCACTGAGTAAGACTATCACTATTTCTAATGCTTATCTTTCTATTAGCCCTGACAGAAAGAGCTGACACAATGATCAGTTTAATTGCAAGGGCATTAAAATGCTGAATTAAAGTTTTAAGTTCAGAAAGCATGTATTACTAGTACATAGTATATAAATGGAATCATGTCTAACCTGTTTTCTATAACATATCTCAATCATTTTCCATTCAAAAAATCTAATATCTTAGCAGGTATGGTGGGATATATCTATATTTGTCACACCAAGTTTGAAGAACTCATGATGAATGACAAATCATACTGTTCATTTGCAAAAAAAAAAAAAAAAAAAATGTTTTGGTCTGCTAACTGATATTTTATCCCAGTTACATAAAAAAAAAAAACAAAAAAAAAAAACGCTAACGCTAAGATCTATATCTCAAAGGCCTAGCCAATATACCCAAGAATGTTTCCTTATGTATAAGTGTGTGTGTGTGTGTGTGTGTGTGTGTGTGTGTGTGTGTGTGTGTGTGTGTGTGTGTGTGTGTAATTTGGTCTTAAACGTTATAAGAATGTAATGGTCACTGAATATAATATCCCTTTCCTTTGTTTTAACTTTGTCAGGGTGCTGGGTTACATGAAATCTTTTAGCCGTACCTCTGACAGAATCTTGCTAGATCGAATAACAAAAACAGGTCACTACTGCAAATAATTGGGTGAATATGCTGTCTAACTGCATTACTAAGAAAGTGGCAAAGACAAAGGCATATGATCTTTTGTTACGCACCGAAACACCGTTTCCTAAAACTCCACAATGGGCATTAAAAAAGTTTTAATAGAGTACATGAGAAGTCTTAATGAACCATGGCAACAACCATATCATTCATAGCTCTTTTTTTAGGGAATAAACTTGCCCTAGTTAAAATACATATAGTGCAGAGAAAGACAAAACACACACCCTAAGGACAAGCCCAAGACAAGTTTTAAATACTGGGGGGGAAAACATCTCTGTTCAAAAATATCTGAGCCATTTGCTGGCCTATGTTGGTGCACTAGTTAAAACACCATAGAAGATAAATAAGCACAGATCTGCCAAAGCTACACACAAAGAGTGAGCAGAAGTACTGCTTTGAAAGGATTACAAAGGAATCATATGTCACATGCATATACTAATGACAATACCATCTACACTGCTCAATGATATTAGAGTCGGTTGACTCTATGTGAGCACTGTTGAATGCTCAAATCTGATTGGTCAGGTGTGCATAATTTCATATAACAGCACAGTTCAGACAGTAGTTGCAGACAGTAGTAGCTGTAACATGAACAGTAGTTTAATGTTAATACACTTCTTCCAGGTTGTAAACAGATCTGTAGGGCAGATGATCAGTGTAATCTCAGACTAACGATAAATTGGTTTTAAAAACATGTTCTTTAACAAAGTAAAACCTATACTCGATGTGTTTTTTTTGTTAGGAGTCTTTTTTATTTAACATTGATGGAAGGAGTCATGATTGTATGCACTTTATATAAATCACAGTGCTTTGAGAAGATTATCAATGCATAAAAGTCTTGGTGGAGTTCTGGAGTTTAGCGGCACTACGCTTGTACGTTTTGTCGTATCACACCATGTCGTGTTAGTCCTTACATAATGTAATGTTTTCTCATTACAACAAGATGTTATTACAAGAAAAACATCTTATTTTAATGACATCATGAAAACAAAACATTGTAGCACAGTTTAGAATCATAAACAATGTTTATCCAGCTGCTGAAATTTTATGGAAAAGGTTCTATTTTTAAGTAAATCTTTGTGGATTCTGTTTTACTGATTTTGCTACAAGCTTATGAGTAAGCATATGTACACTAACTATAGATATATGTGATATAATTGTGTGGTCATTGGGTATTATGTAATGTGAATATGACAAAAAAAATCTTGAATCTTGAGATATATTTATGTGCATATCTCATAGTGTATATGTTTTCATATTCAAGTTACTGTTCCCTACTTGAGTTTGTCAATTGAAATTGTTCAATAATAATAATAATAATAATAATAATAATAATAATAATAATAATAATAATAATAATAATTGTACGGTATAAGTAACTGTTCAAACGCTGCCAATATGGCGGAACAATCCCATAATGCAGCGCAACGTGACGTCAATTGAATGTAGTAAACGGAGCTCCTTCCGGCAGGTGGCGATAGTGCGCAGCACTTCGATCCCCGCAAGCACCAAACGGCTACTCCGGCTGTAGAAAAAGAAAATGTGCTGTCGTAGGTAGATGAGTAAAGGGAACTCCCTGAAGCTAGTAACTAGCTAGCAAAGTGTGGGAACATGGAAGATGAGGAGATAGCTGAAAGCTGGGAAGAAGCTGCCGACAGTGGGGTGAGTATGAGGCGATTACAGGGCGGTCACGGCTGTTTGAGTGGAAGCGCCTCGCTGCGACGCGGTCAGTTAGCCGTGTGATCTGTAGGGCGTGATGTCGGAAGGGAAAGAAAGTTAGCCAGCTAGGCCGCGGGGGAAATGCCTCTGTCTTGGGGGATATTGTTTACGGTTCTGAGTCTGTACTTAAGAGTAAGAGAGTTTGTTTTTAAATTATATTTAGGTGGTATAGTTTGATAGTATATCTCGAAACACAATACAGCGTTGGCTTGATGAATAGTTTTAACTGCGTGCTGTACTGTTAGCGAGTTAGCTCGTAGTTGTGTGTGTAATTTGAATAAGAAAACTCAACTTCTTCACGTGCTAGAATGAAATAATTCACTGGAATGTAGCTGGGGAGTCGTTAAATTGTTATTTGTTTTATTTAACGAATCTTGTACGCTAATTTGACCTGAACTACCTCCGCTCAGTTGGTTAGCTGCCCCAAAAAAGGGCAAGTGCGAGTGTGGTCATGACTGACTGCTGCTAGCAGCTTAGCCACTTCTACATGAGCGGGTCTGTATTTTAAATGCACCAGAACGGAGGCAGTAATTTGTTTTAGGCTCTTATCAGGCTTTCCTCTTTAGGGAGATATAAACGTATTATCAGTTCAAATAGTAGTCACATTAGGTACATGTTAACGCTCTATTGAGTTTTAGATAGGGAAAAGGAACAATTTAATATGAGAAACAGTGTCTGGAATAATTCTGAACCGTTTATTTCACTTAACAAGTCCGTTAGGCCTATAATTACGATGACTAACAATTCTAATAGTAGTTTAAAGAAAAGTATTGTAAGGCTGTTTTAGACATTCGTCAATCAGTGATGAGATCTATTAAGCATGCAATTAATATTAGATTGTAGTCCCTTGCTGTATTTAATAGATGAGTTTCAAACACAAACCCAGATCTAATTTAGATGTGTAGCTAGATGTGTACTTGTCCTTCAGAAAAGTAGGGTAACAACCAAAAAAGAAAAAAACTCCTTATTGATTTAAAAATACAAGTTTTCATTTCGTTTACTTGAAGGGAGTCGATGCACCTCAGTGCTGTAACTATAAAGCAAGCCACTGTCCAAGTCCCACCGGCTGCTGCACCACACACATCGGACAAGGTGCTGTAGGTACAGCTATTTTTATTAGGTGGATTAATTAGAGTGAACAAATGATAGAAGATCTTTTCAGAATCAGGAACATGTGGAAACACTGACAAAATCAAGCAAAAAAGCCCAGCATGGTCATAGGAACTTTACTTCTGGCACATGTAACTTGTGGTTAAACGTGTTTAGATTAAAGAAAGGTGCTAGTCAGGCTCAAATAATATTCTTATTAGGCAAATCAGCTCAACGACATGGCCAGAAAACAGTTCGGATCTCAATCCTATTACAAATTGATGGTGGAAATGTAAAAAAATTGGTCATCCTTCAAAGCTAATCTGTGAACTGCTATCTAACTGTCTTCCGTCTTGTGCTTCACGGAAAACGTGGCTGTGTGGATGGATAACCGGACTCAGCTGGCAGGCTTCCGACTCTTCAGAGCGGATCGCAACACAAAACTTTCAGGCAAGACGAAGGGTGGAGTAATTTGGTTTTTACACAAAAAACACAAAATTTACAGTACTGTTCTCCTGATCTCGAATCATTTTTCATAAACTGCAAACCCGTCTACTCCCCATGTGAGTTCGCTTCATTCATACTGGTCGGTATTTACATTCCACCACAAGCCAGTGTGCAGGAGGCGCAGCGTTTGCTCACCGAATAGATACTGTGCGTGGATACCCGGACTCATTTGTTATTGTCCTTGGCGACTTTAATGAAGGTAATCTCACACATGAACTTCCCAAATACAGACAATCTATTAAATGCCCAACCAGAGAGGAGAACATTCTGGATCACTGTTGTACTACAGTAAACTATGCCTATCACGCTGTCTCACAAGCTGGTCCATATGATTCCTGCATACAGGGAGAAATTAAAACTCTCCAAACCTGTTGTGAGGACATCAAAGTAGTGGACCAGGGAGGCTGTGGAGGATCTTCAGGCATGCTTGGACTATACTGACTGGGATGTATTCAGGACTGTTATTAACAGGCCGGATGAGTACACAGACTGTGACCTTGTACATACGCTACCATCATGCACCAGGGTGAGTTACAACAATGTCAAATCCTGGTTCACATCTCGACTCACAATTAAGGCTGGAGAAGGAAGCTGCGTTTAAGAGTGGGGACATAATCAGGTTTAAAGAGTCAAAGTGCAAGTTCAGGAAGGTGGTGAAAGAAGCCAAACAGCTGTACTCTAAGAAACTACAACTGCAGTTCTCACCCAATGACTGTGCTTCTCTCTGGAAGGGCTCACACCGAACACAAATTGACTGCAAACTTAAAGCCCCTCACTCTGCTAACGACTTGCGTCTGGCCAACAGCCTGAACGAGTTTTACCTGTCACCTTGAAAGACAATGGGACCGTCCATCCACCATCACCCAACACCTAAGGAGAGATACTTTAAGAGTCTTCAAAAGACCTCTCGCAAAGCAGCTGTACCAGACTCTGTCTCTCCATCCAGAGCCAACAGGTCTGTAGTTGACGCAGTTATCATGGCCCCCCACTTCATCCTCCAGCACCAGTACTCCTTAGGAACCTATGCCAGGAGCCTGTTTGTGGATTTCAGCTCTGCTTTCAACACGATCCACCTGCAGGCGGATTATAGACTTTCTGTCTGACAGGAGGCATCACATGAGACTGGGAAAACATGTCTCTGATTCCCAGACCATCAGTACTGGTTCCCCCCAAGGCTGTGTTCTTTCTCCACTACTCTTCTCCCTCTATACCTACAACCTCCAGTCACCAGTACGTCAAATTGCTGAAGTTTGCGGACGACTCCACCCTCATTGGGCACGTCTCTGAGGGGGATGAGTCTGTCTACAGGTGGGAGATTGGCCATCTGGTGACCTGGTGCAATCAGAACAACCTGGAGCTCCACACTGTGAAAACAGTGAAGATGGTGGAAGACTTCAGGAAGAACCCAGTCCCACCTGCCCCCATCATCCTGTGTGACTCCCCAGTCGAAATTGTAGACTCCTTCTGTTTCCTGGGAACCATCATCACCCAGGACCTCAAGTGGGAAATGAACATGATCTCTCTGATTTTAAAAATCTCTGCTGGGAATGTAATTGGCTACAATCTGCCTCCCCTTCCTGTACACTTCCAGGACCCTGAAACAGGCAGTTAAGATTGTGGCTGACCCATCTTACCCTGGACACAAACTTTTCGAGGCACTCTCCTCCGGCAGGAGGCTGAGGTCCATCAATACCAAAACCTCCTGCCCAAAAACAGTTTCTTTCCATCCACAACTGGCCTCATTAACAATACTCAGGACCCACCATGGTCTCTTATCTGCCTCCGTTGACATTACACATTACATTAACGAACAACCCCACATTCTTGTTTCATATGTCTTACGTTAACACACACAACTAGGACTGCTATACTTCACCTTTTTATTTCAACTGCGAGCATTTGCACTGGCCCACTTTTGCACATCCTGCAATAATGTACAGTTAATGTCTTTATTTTTATTTCCCTAAATCTTTATATATTTATTCTCATAGTTTACATAGCTTTAGATTTATGGTTCCCATTTTCATAACTTTTCTCTTGTTTATCCTATTATTTTATTTCTTGTATTTTACTGTTATTGTTACACACCAGTACACCACGACAAATTCCTTGTACATGTAAACCCACGGTACTTGGTAATAAAGGTGATTTTGATTCATATTCAAGAAAGTTGAACCAGCTTGATGGATAATATTGGTTTTCATTAGTGAAGTCCATGCCTCAAAGATTTCAGGCTGTCATAAAAGCCTGAGGAGGAGCAAGGAAGTACTAATTGGGATTTTATTTTATTTTTTATATTTTTTTTTATGATTCCTCTACTTGATCTGGGGAAAAAAAATATGCCATTAATAAAACAAATTTCATTTGAGGTATGTTTCACACAGCCACAATGTTCAGCTATTAAACACAATTTTTTTTTTTGTCAACTGTGATTTTATTTGCTACGAAGTAAAAAAAAAAAAGCCGGGTGAACATCCTCTGTGTGTGGTGACTACATTTTTAACAGGGAGTGTAGCTGAAATTTAGGCCATTGATTTTTTTTTTGTCTTAACTACAGTACCTCGTCATACATTGTTACATCAACATGCATTGCCGTTAACTACCACTTTGTCAATTATGTTTAGAGACAATCAAAGCATAGAACGGGGCAACAGTTTAGTTTATATACAGTGTTTATAAAATTGAAAGTGAATGAAGAGTAGTTTGTGAAAGAAATTAGTGACTGTTGTTCTATTCTAATATTTTACATATTTAAATCAGTGTGTGAACTGGCCTTGCTTGTTGAGCAGCTAAATCTCTGAACTGAAATTCATCCCTGCTGTTAATTTAGCTGCTGTACTAAGCATGTATAAATAACTTGGTGAAACTGCGATACTTGACACTGTGGCACAGAGGCTCCTTGTGCAAGCAAATACTACCCTTAATGTTTTGAAAGTGTACTCTCTTGCCTGTACTTAGGGAGAGCATTTATGCAACTTCAAAATTATAATTTCAGGAAATGGAGAGACGGTTGGAGGAGAAACTACACATCAGTCAAAAAGAGAGGTAGGTCACATTTTAAGATGTTAAGTACAGCACCAATTCCACAAAAGTTGGGACATTGTGAAAAATGTCCATAAAACAAAGTGCAATGATTTGCAAATCTCATAAACCTGTTATTCACAATAGAACATAGACATATCAAATGTTTCAACTGCAGAAATGTACTATTTTAAGGAAAAAATAAGGTAGTTTTGAATTTGAACTAATTAAGTTAATTGGCAACAGGTCAGTAACATGGTTTAGTATAAAGAGTATCTTAGAGAGGCAGAGTCTCTCAAAAGTAAAGATGGGATGAAATCTGGATGTTGCTTTAAAACTTGTGTATATACCTTTCAGCATTGATGGTGCCTTTCCAGATGTGGAAGCCACCTATTCCATAGGCACTAATGCACCCCCATACCATCAGAGATGCAGGTTTTTGAACTGAGTGCTGATAAAATTTTTTTTAAAAAAACAACAGATGGTCAGTCTCCTCTTTAGTCCTCTTTAGTTTAGAGGATGTGGCATTCATGATTTCCAAAAATAACTTAAAATTTTGATTCATATGACCACAGAATAGTTTTCCACATTGTCTCGGTCCATTTTAAATGAGCTTTGGCCCAGAGAAGACTGCAGTGTTTCTGGATCATGTTCACATATTGCTACTACTTTGCTTGATCAAGCTTTAAACAGCATTTGTGGATGGCATGGTGAACCGTGTTCAGACAATGAGTTCTGGAGGTGTTTCTGAGCCCATGCAGTGATTTCCATTATAGAATCATACCTGTTTTTAATGCAGTGCCGCCTGAGAGCCCGAAGTTCACAGGTTTGCAATATTTATTTTCACTCTTTGTCCCTTGTACACAGAGATTTCTCCAGATTCTCAGAATCTTTTGATATTATGTACTGTAGATGATGACTTATTCATAGTCTTTGCAATTTTACATTGAGGAACATTATTCTGAAATTGTTCCACAGATTGTAGACGCAGTTTTTCACAGATTGGTGAACCTCTGCCCATCTTTACTTTTGAAAGACTCTTCCTCTCTATGATACTCTTTTTATACCCAATCATGTTACTGACCTGTTGCCAATTAACCTCCAGCTGTTCCTTTTTAGTAACACTTACTTTTCCAGCCTTTTGTCCCCCCGTCCCAACTTTTGCGAACTTTCTGCATTGCGACCATCAAATTCAAAATTACCATTTTCTTAAAATGGTACATTTCCTCAGTTTAAACATTAGCAAATCTCAAACCCATATGTTATTCACAATAGAACATAGAAAACTCAGCAAATTATTGTAATGTTTTTTTTTTTAAAAAAATTTTTTTGTACATTTTACACAGCCTCCCAGTTTTTTTGGAATTGGGGTTTTAACTCTTGCTTTCCCTTCAGACTATCAAGTGGGAGTTCAGGTCGCTCACCAATAAAGACTATCATGCTCCAAGACGACTCCCTTCCAGCTGCACCACCTCCACAAATCCGCATTTTAAAACGACCCACCAGCAACGGATCCTTGGGGCCATCTGTAACACAGAACCGACCCTCACCACAAGTGAAGTCTTTAGCTCAGAGAGAGGCGGAATATGCCGAAGCCAGGAAACGAATCCTTGGCAGTGCCGATGACACACCTCAGGAGAGACCTGCATCAGAGAGGTAATTCAGATTTTGGAACTTTTTTCTATGAATAATGTACTTTTGCCCATATTCTTCTCTACTATTTCATACATCATACAACCAGATGTGGGTAAACGTGTGGTGGTCTGGGCAATCTGGTGTTAATGTGGCAGGGGGGAGATCTTATTTTGGCCAAAACAGTGTTTATCTGCTTATAACACAATTTGAAGACTCATTTATGGTTTCTTAAATATAATTCAATGTGGAAATATTTTTGTTTACTTTTTAATCTTGCTTAGGCTGTCTTCTTGAAAAGAACATGTTGGGTAACAAGCCAGTTTAACAAATGCAGGAGTGAAAACAGTCTGTCTGTCTAAAGATGTCTAAAATCTTCCTGACAGTGAATTTCAGGCTTTGATCACGTTGTCGGATAGCTATGCGTCATAGAAAAATATAAGTCTGATCAACAAGGTTTGTATTTAGACACTCACTGTTAAAATATCCATGATGCTCCTGCACCAAAGTAGGAATGGAATCTTTAAATGTAAATTTCGAGTTAACATTTAAAATGCTATAACTTGTGGTTGAGATGCATAAAGTTCAGAACAGGAAAGTCTGTAGTTTTCCCAGGCCACAGAATCAAGAGCTTTGGTGAAAGGATCTTATGCTGTGTTCAACTTAACTCTGAAGTGGGAACTTGGAATGATGTAATTTTTGACCTTCATAAGTTTGAGCTGTGAAGTGTGGGGAATAACATGAACGCCTCCATGTTCGTCTTTTGTTAGCAAAAATATAGCAGGGAAGTGTGATGTATATTTTCCTATTCAAAACGGCGATCTATATAGTCCGTGTAATAGATTTAACAATCGAATGTGTCTGTATGTTGATTGATCTAAAGCAAATACCTGTGTGTGTGTGTGTGTGTGTGTGTGTGTGTGTGTGTGTATACAGAGAAAATTAAATTAGAAGTAGACTACTTTGATTACTGTTGATGCTGTTTGCTGTTGCTGCTGGTCGTTTTATTTGTTTTTCCTTGTCGGAGGACAGAAATTCAGAGTTACAAGCCGACCGTGGCATTAGTAGTGTGTGAGCTGATTTGCATTTAATTTGCTAAATCGAATACATTACAAGCTAATACACGTCATGGTGTGTAGTGTACTTAAACACATCTCTATGTTTAGGTCACCACGTGCAGGAAACCATACACCTTCAGAGGACACGAGATCAAACAACCACGTAGTTCGGCAGCCAGCAGGTCCAGATGGTACACAAGGCTTTCGCCAGCGCAGATAGGAACAATAAAGGCCTGGGAGAACAGGAGAGCTCTTGGTCCATCTCCTAACAAAAGGTTCAAATTCTGATCATTTAAAAAAAACAACAAAAAAAAACATATTTAGGATGTGGGATTTTTATGAAATGAGAAGACCTCATCCTCACCCGTCAGGGCTCCTGAGCCAGTGTGGAATGTAAAAGGGGAGGAGATATAACATGGAAGAGCAAATTTACACTGTGATGAGGACGACTTCCAGACACTGCTCACTGTGATCCCCCTCCTCTCCCAAAAAGAAACACTTAATCAGTTTCCCTCAACACCTTAACTTACTGTGACTGGTGACCCGTCTGCCAACGGACAGCTTTTGACCTTGAAGTGGTCTGGCGATAAGTCATGACCCCGTCTTTGAGGAAGACGTTTGGAGCAGAGTGCGATGCCACATTATGGTGAGGCTGTGCTGGAAGTGTTGTAAGATGTAGCACAGGTCACCAGCTCTCAGCAATAATATTAAGGATATTTCACTGATCATTTTTCATTTTGTTTCTTTTCCAGACTGCTCTTCCCAAGCTTTTGTATTAGTTATTTTTGGTTTTTGTTTTAACATAGCCAGCTAAATGCCATACATTTTTAATGGGGAAGGGAATGGTGAGGGTTAAGTGGAAACAAGTCTCTTAAGTTTTGTTTACAATTATTATTATTATTATTATTATTATTATTATTATTATTATTTTAATCCTGGGTCTTCCTATGACTGTCCTGGTTTCTACATAAAAGAAATTAAGAATAATATTTTTTAAAAAACCCACAAATTACTTAAGGGGGGGATACTTTTCTGCCTTTTTATATTATTTGGGAAGGTAGGAATATTTAATGATATCAGTTCCAAATTAAGTAATAAATGCTTGTGGTCTTGGACAGAATCAAAGGGGGAGGGAAATTGCTGGTTCCTTTTGTATCTGCTGATAAATTTCATTGTATTTGCTGAAGTAGGAACTCAGGTCGCTGACTGAATCAAATATCTATTGATTAGTTTTTAGTAGCTGTGCATGTGGATCATCTGCCACAAGGACACTTCAAACTGGAGTACTGGATAGCATATAAGAAATAATTTAACGGTTGTGTTTTGTTTTTGTTTTGTTTTTTTAAAGAAAATTAGACAATGTGCCCCATTAGCCGTTCAAGTGTTTGTGCTGTATTTCAACAAACAGTAAGCACCATACTACCACATTGCATCTCGCTGCCTTTCTCTCTTTAGTTTCTTATACTAGTCACAAACTCCATCCCTCCTTGCTGTGTTGTCATTTAAAATCTTTGTTGGAATAATATAGATTTGTACGAGAATGTACCCTTTAATCTTTGCAAATGTTCATCTGTTATACTGTATCAAATCAACCAGAACGATTTATGAGCTGTTCATGAACATGGACACCTACTTGTAAATACTTTACAAAATGCCCATTTAATAAAGACTTTTTAAGGTAATGAATTTCAAAGCTTTAAATTTCTATATTTTAGAAATGCTACTATTCACATTTGCAAGTATAAAAGATTAGGATTTAAGAACTATTGTAAAAAGTCAGAGTCCTGAATATTATACACATTGCTTTATTATGATAACTGTGCCATATATAATAGGCGGTACACATTTGTATCAAGATAAACTTTCATAATGAGCATTTCCCATTAACAGGACTGAGAGCCGGTGCAGTGCAAATGACATTCCGTCACTTTAGTCAGTCCTTCACTGAATCATAAAAATCCTTCATGTATAAATATTTGCAGCACTGAAAAATGTAGTCAGTGACTTTGGCCATCTGATTTATGTGCAAGATGCAGTGTGTACTGTACTGGCATGCTACTGGAGAATGCCACCTTATCCTGATTGGTTGGATGTTGTGGTCCATGTCGTTTGGGTTTTCCTTGGAGCAGACGTTTTATTGACGACTGCCAAAAACGTGAGGAGAATTTCATCAAATATTATGTGTTAACTTCACTGACTCCAAATCTATGCAATAGGAGGTAGTAGTCAATTAGTGGCACTTTTAGTTATGGAACATAATGATTAGTTATTTTATTACAAGTGTTCCCGGAGGTTTATGCTAGCTGACTCCGATGACGGAACACTGTGACGGGTAAAGTAGCTGATCCAGCGGTGGCCATGATTGAGTTTCTGCTAGTTGTGCATCCAAACGCTTGTACTCCTTTTTCGACTCTCGTTTTCCACGAAGGGTACGGAGGCAGTTCGGAACAAACGTGTCAATAAGAACCTAAAGATGGAAAAACATCATGACTGAGAGCAATCCACTATCATCTATACAAACCTTAGCACAAAGTAACAATAAACGGTTGATGATAAAAGCTGGTTTAGGGTTGAGTAGGTTCATTATACTATTTCTTTTTTTGATTATTATTATTATTACCTCCAGGAAGTAGCATATGAAGAAGTTGAGAGCAGCGAGTGCCACCAGCAGCAGCTTGTAGTTCATGTCAGTGATGTTATACAGCTGCAGTACATGGTGAAAAACGGTACTGGGGCCCAGAACCAACCAAAACATTACTGCAAACAGGACGAGCAGCACGAATAGAAAAACAACTACAAGGGATAACAGAAAATAATAATGAGAAAAGTTCAAGCGCAGTAGCTCATACAATATGTAGAAAATACAGTTTCAGGAATTAGTTATAAGCTTTATACATTGTAAACTCTGATTACAGTGGTCTTTTACTTGTCAGACTGTATGAGATAATCCCAATAAAATCGTGGCCAAATTCTATAACATACTGTGATAATGTGTTCTCGGTGTCAGATTAAACACTGAAGATCCTCTTAAAAATAGACCTACGATTAAAGAAAGTTACTACGTCATGAATCAGCATGACCTAGGTTCGTGCAGAAAATGGGCTTACATAAACAAACATTCTTCCAAGCGAGCCTGAAGTGATAAGGATTTTTTTCTGCCCATCAACATGATTTATTCACGGTTCGTCATTACTGTATTTGTAACTGTCCTGTGAGCTTTGTGAAATCCTATGCTGTCTTCCTACTGGTGGCTTTTAGACAAGTCTCATAGCAATATTCACATGCTGACATTTTAACTAAACATTTCTGACACAATTTGTTATTGGCTTTGGCTATTATCTTTGTTCACAATAGCATTAAATCAGCCTTTGTTGAACATGTCACATAATGAGCACCAAGAGCACCCATCTCATCTCACTCAGACTAAAAAGTTTACAGTATAATGCTGGCTTTAGAGGACATCTCAAACGGCCCAGATGCCAAAATGTTCCTTATGTTATATATTACCATTTTTGTAAAGCGGTTTCTTGTAAGGGTATCCTTTCGTCACAACTATACACATGATGATGTACTGGAATCCTGAGAGTGCAAACACACTTGAGTCCTCCATGTTTGGCAAATTTTCTGCTCCAGACAGAGTGGAATTGAGAGGAATGTACCTACAGAAAAGCAACAAAGGAGCATAAAAAAAATGAGATAAAAACACAAACAAAACTATAAATTTATTTCTCAGACTTACCATTCCTGTGATTCGGTGATGAGCAGAGCAGCCACCTGGCCCAGGATGAGCAGCACTGTGTGGAGAAGTAAAGCAGAAAGAACAGGCAGAGCTAGAAGGCTGGCGGCGGGCCGCTGGGGGTGAAGCTTATCACTGGGGCCACCTCGACCCATCACTATAGCAAGCACAGTCACCAAGGGCAAGTCAAAGAAGAGGAACTGCAGATCGCCCAAGTTTGTTTTCACCTAAGCGAGGAAAGTAACTTTATTTTAAAAAAATAATCAGACAAGATACATCATATACATCCAAAAAAAAAAAAAGGCACGTAAAATGTCCCTTCCCACCAAACAGACCTCATATTTCAACCCCCTCTCTGGCAAAATATATACATTCTTGATGACTAAAACAAGCCACTTTAGATACAGTTTTTACCATCAGAGAACTCAACTCATAACTTCTCTTCAGAGGGTACTATACACCCCTCGTTCTTTCATTTCAAACTGCACACACTGTTCTTTATCACTTGGTTAAATCTGATGGTATTAATATATAGTCATTATTGTTACACATCTGCTTCAGTCATTACTGCTGCTGCAGGTTTCAATCTGTACTACTGCAACAATTGCACATACTCCTGCTAAATTTGTGCACTCTGATTCAGTGTTAATGCACATTTCTTACACACGCTGCCTTGTCTTTTATCATCATCACTTAATTGTTTAGTCTATTGCTTATTGTTGAGTGCTGAGCTGTACCGAACTCCATCACTATTAACACCTGTGTGTGGCAACAAAAGAATGTTGAATTTTAATCATGTGGAACAACTAATGAGTCTAGGGCACTGCTGTAGCCTTTATGCTCCGTTTGACCTACATTATATGGTCAAAAGTTTGTGGACACCTTTATCATCTCACTCATATGTGCTTTTTGAATGTGCCATTCCAGATTTAGTCCCGCTTTGTTGTTATTATAACCTCCACTTTTCTAGGAAGGATTTTCACTAGATTTTTGGGGTGCGAGTGTGTGGATTTGTGCTCATTCAGCCACGAGAACATTCATGTAGTCAGGCACTGTTGTTGGGCGAGGAGGCCTGGGGTACATTCTACATTCATTCCAGTGCATCCCAAAAGTATTCAGTAGAGTTGAGGTCAGGTCTCTGTGCAGGCCACTCGAGTTCTGCCACCCCAAGCTTGGCAAATCATGTCGTTATGGACCTCACTTTGTACACTGGGGAATTGTCATGCTGGAACAGGTTTGGACTTGACCCCTTAATACCAGTGAAGGGAAATTATGCTACAGTATACAAAGCCATTCTATACAATTGTGTGCCAGCAGTTTGGGGGAAAAACACATATGTAGTCAGGTGTTCACAAACCTTTGGCTACATAGTATATATTAAATGATTACTGAAACCATACCAATGATAAAATGAGCTGTATTTAACACAAAGCCTAGTTCAACTTGGCTAATAAACATTAAAAAGCATAATATTACAGAGATTATGTTCAAAAGCCAGTTTCAAGACCCATTTGAAATCACCTTCACTTATAGTGTTCAGTGTGATACTTGCACTACCATTTAACAATGATATTTGTGCTGGGATGTCTTCACAAAACAAAATGGTCATTTTGCCTTAAAAATAAAGTGGATTTTAAAAAAATAAAAATAAAATTACAATCCCTCCATCTCTTATTTACACTCTGGACTCCCATCAGAATGTGCTGTGTTAATAACTGAGGTGATAATATACATAAGTAGGGAATATAAAATAAAATAATAAATTTCACAATTAAAAAAAAAAGACAGTAGTGAACACATGAGTATAATAGGCAAATGGGACTGGTGTAACATGTTAATATGGTTGCTTTAATAATGAGTTGTTAAGTCAGAATATAGACAGATTAAGCTAAATGTAAGAGAATGAACACTTTAAACACTCACAGTGTAGAGGATGAGTACAGAGGAAAACTGGATCAGACTGTACAATGCCATATATTTGAAAAGACTGAAGGATGTCACCAGTGAGCATCTTCCCTCCCTGTTTAAATAAAAGACATGTTCGTCATTAAAAAGGACAGATATTCCAGAACTGTAAAATGAATAATTCAGTCATATGAATTAAATACATGCTCACTATCTATATTGAACGAGAGGTTTATTCTGCAAAGAAAACTCTTCTATTTAACCTGATCAGCAAAGGCACACAGCTGATGTTGTCAGATTTGGAGGTAAAGGGAGAGGCAACAGAAGCCTCAGCCTCAGACAGAGAGACTCCGACATCAGCAGCCCTCAGCGCTCCGCAATCATTAGCTCCGTCCCCACACATGCCCACTCTATAACTGGAGATGGAAGGCACCAGAGAGGAGAATAAGCTAAGCAATAAACATGTTCACAGCCACAATATGGTTTGCTAACATTATAATGAGTCAATTGTTATAGTTCTGACTAAAACTGAAAGAAGAAATGCTTCTGTATCGCCTGTGAGAAAAACTGAACAAAACATAAGTTAATTCTTGGTGTGGTTGCTTTAGAAACCCAAATTGACTCATCCACAATGTGGTGGTGTGATGCGATCAAATGTGAAGTAGAATTTCCTGTCATCACTTAGGTAATAACAGCTGTATATAGTTATTTATTCAACAGACTCTCTAGTTAGTAAAACCCCCCAAAAAAACACAATTTCTCCCGTTACCGAAAAATCCAAACGCATAAAGTCCTACAGACTCTCCCATGATGAAGACGCCTTCTTTAAATGTTAAATAAACGTCTCAACACCTTCTGATCAATCAGACTTGAGAATTCAAAAGCTTTTTGGTATAATGGGGTTTAAATCTAAAAAAGTATATATAAAGTTTTATATATACACATACAGACACACAGTGCCCTCCACTAATTTTGGCAGTCTTGGTAAATATGAACAAAGAAGGCTGTGAAAAACGGTCTTTATTGTTTAACCTTTTGATCTTTTGTTCAAAACATTCACAAAAATACTCTGCTCTCATAGATATTAAACAATTGCAAACAAAACACAGGTTTATCAAAATAAAAATGTGTGTGTGTTAAATGTAGGTGTGCAACAATTATTGGCACCCTTATGAATTCAAAGGAAAAAAATATATTTGAAGTATATTTCCACGGATGTTTTACATTTTGTTTAGTACACCTGGGTGACTAAGAACAGGAAAAATTTCAACCATGACTTCCTGTTTCACAGGGGTAAGACCAAGGAATATAGCTGTGATGTGTGGCAAAAGGTTGTTGAGCTTCACAAAATTGAAGTGGCTATAAGAAAATAGCACAAGCATTGAAAATGCCCATTTCCACAATCAGGGTAATAATTAAGAAATTCCAGTCAACTGGAAATGTTATGAATCAACCTGTAATTGGACATGTGTCTATATTGTCTCTATGCACTTTGAAGAGGATGGATCGAGTGGCCTTCTTTGCTCAAAATTATCAAGGGTGCGAATATTATTATTAATATTTTTTTAATAATAAAAGTGATTAGTTTTTCATAAATTTCTTAATTATTTTGCATTTATTTTGTTGCCACTCTTGTTAACACACCTAAGTATGTATTGTGATATGATATTATTGTCAGGTCACCCTCCTTAAATGTACATGAATTCAAAACTGAACTCAGAACACCCAGTTGGTAGCATTATACACGAGACATGGAAAAAGAAATTTAACTGCTTCAAAACCACATAATTAACATGATACAGAATAAAAACAGCAAAACAGACCCGTGTCTACTCACGGACCCTACTTTGAGAGCCACTACTGTAAATAATACAGCTGTAAAAACTGATCTACAGGCTTAAAACCTCTACAACAGAATATTATAGAATGGTTTATATAGTTTAAAACTCGTCTATTATTTAAACAATTATTTCAACTAGCTTCTTTGCTCTTACTTCAGTTTCTGTAAAGCTTTAACCAGTTGAGTCTTCTGGTCTGGAGACATCCGTGCATACACTGTTCCTTTCATCAGAACCTGCAGCATGCACACATCAGTCTGTTCACATCCAATTTGGAAAGCAATCAGTATGTGATGAATACACAAGCAGTTTAGTAATGTACCTTGGGTAGTTGCTCTGGAAAATAATCGCACAGAGCTGCAAAGGACTTTCCATTTATAGCCAAATGATACTTAATACTGTTCTGGTAAAGGCCCTATGGAACAGAAAGCAAGCTTTTAGAATATACAGTACAATGCTTTTGCTACCCAATTTTAAAAATAAATGCAAGGTATATCACAAATTATATAAATAAAGCAATACATGCTAATGTTGTTCACTGCTTTAAAGCAATAAAGTAAATCAAGTCCTGTATAAACCTGTTCCAGAATATCCTTGGTCTCTTGAGTGCTGACGACTGCAGACGCACCATCACCTTGATGAAATCGTAACAATGCCATTGAGTTGGCAGTAGGGGGCGATGCATGAACAAAAATAATCTGCTCGTGTGGGGACATCATTCCACATGCTCTTGCTACATTCAGGGCTGTAAGAATGTTATCCCCTGATGGAAAGAGAAGTGGAAGTGAAAAAAAGAGTCCGGCACTGTACTAAGAAACAAAATACACTAGTTACAAAGCATAGCAAAGTAATCTCATGCTTAGACTACAAGAATTTGTAGATAATGAAAGGCTGGTACTGGAAGCCATATAAATCATGGCAAAAGTTTGATCTGATTATGGGTTTTCAGTGGAAGATTTGGCATAAAAAAGACTTGACAGCAGAAGAAGAAAAAGAAGAAGAAGAAGGAGTAGGAAGAGGGCGGAAAAAGAAGAAGAGGAGGAAGACCTTTATTTGTCACAGATACATTACAGCACAGTGAAATTCTTTACTTTGCATATCACAGCTTGTTAGGACCCTAACCTGAGTTATAACAGATAGGATGTGTCAAGAAGAATGTTTGTAAGTGGGCTACAGGAAGGTAAATTGTATTTGTTCAGAGGATACAAAAAGTAGTTGAAGGCACTTTTGAAAGGCAAAAGTTTTGTTATTATTATTATTATTATTATTATTATTATTATTATTATTATTATACAAATTAGAATATCCATTAAGGAATATGTAAGGGTTTCTTTTGTGAAGGAACATCTTGTTGCCATGTAATTTATAAAGGTATGCAAATTTTTGCACTCATCTACAGAAATGTGCAGTGTATGATTATACTGTTTTCATACCAGTGACCATGACGGGGCGGATTAGTGCTTGTCTCAAAATGCTGATGACTCCTGCACTTTCAGGCTTCACCTGGTTCTTCATCACCAACAGCCCCAGGAACTGCAAATCTGCCTCCACATCTACCCTGCCAACAAATACACTGAACATTATGTACAGTCCAAAAAATTTTTTTAAATGATAATAGGCTTATTTCATCAATCTTCTGAAAGTAGTAAATAAACTGCCTACTTAATAACCTCACAGAACTGACCTTTCAATACTGCTCAGGTCTGTCTGGGCATCAAGCTCCTTGTAGGCAAGCGCTAGGACCCTGAAACCCTCACTCGCAAACTCCCGGAGTGCGTTGGTAAACTGAGAAGGTACTGCCAGGCACAAAGTGAAGGGCAAATAAATCAGATGACCGTTGAAAAGACAAACCGCAAGAAAACAATTGAGAATTTCTAGATTCACAGTTCTTACTACTTTCTTTCACACAGTGGCTGGCCACCATCTCAGGCGCCCCTTTGAGGAAGCAGCAAGCTGAGCCTCCCCCCGAGCCCACTGTCACCACACTCATCCTCTGTAGAGAGGAGGAAAAAGGGAAACGGCGTACTATAGCCACAGGCTGACTAATGGACTGGAAACAAAAACAAAAGAGGAACAAATAATTAGTGGAAATACTACAATTAAATTGTGTGTGATGTGAAAGATACAGTTACTTATTTTGGTTTGCTTTCATTTCCTCAGTGTGTACTCACTATGCCCTCAAGCTGGAACTCTGAAGCAGGTGGCCTCATCACTCCAAGGATCAGGTGACTTCCGAACTCAACTCTTGTGTCCGGTGCATTAGTCGGCTCCTCCAGTTTCTACCATTTCACAACAAAGATCTTCACAGACATCTTCTCATATCTTCAACTCTACATCAGTCATCTTCTCCAACATCTTATAAATTATATGAAGAAACTGTACTATGATATAATCCAGGTTCTTCAAAGTGAAACCAGAGGTAACAACTCAATAATGGCACCCTGAGTTTGTCTCTTGTACAATCTTAGACATATCAACATATTCATTGTTACTGCGCTCCCGAGTTACGCAACAGAAAAGCGCTTGCTCTAGAATTCAAATACAGATGTTGCTACAGCCATCCATGGCCGGGAGTCTAAGAAAGCAAAGTTGGACATGCTCTCTAGGCGGGAGAAATCATACTCTCACTCCTCTATCAATCAATCACGGTGACACTATCCAATAAAGAGTCTGTGGGCTCATGCATGCGGAAAGGGATGGATTGCGCATCTCTCAGAGTGTGATGCGACGCACTGTGATGCAGCATGAGCAGCAGTTCAAATAGATTTGGTCAGGTGTCTTCACACTTCTTGGAGGAAGCACACGATACATGATATACTTCACCCTCCCGGACTGGTAGCTGTCATACAATAGAGGAGACTTAACTGGTGGGTGGGAATTGGAGGAGAATGAAAGAAATGAAAGAAAAATCAAGGGGGGAAAAAACCCATATTATTTCTTACTAAAAAGTACATTTTAATACTGTTTAATTTCCATTACTTTAAACAGAACTTATATTTGACTCTCTCAATAGAGGAAACAAGGCTGAAAAAGTAGTTTCTCTTCCATTTTTCTTTAACCCAAGCCAACTGTTGATCAATGGTGCATAAGTAACAAATAAAAATGTCATGGTTGGTCTGAGAAATTTTTGCAAGAATCATTTTGCATTAAATTAAGAAAGACTAAATTCAATTTGTCTCTTCTTGCAGGTATCAGAATTAAAGCTTCGGACTCCTGATTGCTGCAACAGAAAAAAATATTCAACCTGTCGTCATGAATCCCAACAATGCCACAACCATTCATGCCCAGGAGCCCAAGAGTGCAAAATTAGTAGTAGGAGTCTGTCAGCTCATGTACTCAGAAGACTGCAGTGCTCTCCTCCTAGTGTGTGCAGTTGCATGAGCAGCAGTTTGAAAAGATGCAGATGCTTGCTTCATGCGTCTTCCTGGAAGCACATGCTAGCCGATACTTGGGTAGATGTCATGCGATAAGGAAGAGAACTAGCAAATTTTCAAACTGATAAGAAGGAAATGACAAATAACCAAATTGGGAGTAAATATCAAAGCTTGAAGTTGATTTCGCTTTGCCACATGCAGCTTTTGTGAAGTCCTAATGTGAAACTCAAACATTAAAATACAAATTTCAAATAGCATCCTATTACACAGGGTGAGACATATGCAGCAAACAAACTAGTCAAATATTGTCTGATAAATATTTGCATAATCCTAAGAGCAAACAGGCAAGTGGTATGTCTACAAAGTGTCCTCACCCAGCCTGTAGAGTCAATCATTTTGAGTTCCAGTGGGTCTCCAATGGGCTGACCTCCAAGTAAAACTACTGAGTGGCAGGAGGCCAATGCCCACAGCATGGGTCCGGGGGAGAGAAGACGGGGATCAGACACCAGCTCATCAAACCCTGCACCATTTCTATTAGCCTCCTTTACCCCCCACACATCCAGACCCTCCTCGGTCAGAGTACCGGTCTGAGGAAAAAGGAACAAGAGAACTTAAACCTTAATTAAACCAATGGCATATCAGTATTATCTATTAATTTTGGGCTGATTAATTAGTTTGAGATCTGTTGACGGTGAAGCTCAGCATATGATATAAATCATTTTCATACTCCATTCAGTGACCCTTATGCCCTGTGGATGGGGGCGGGGTTGTCTTGAAAGATACCACTCCCATGAGGATAGAAATATTTCATCAGAATACAATGACAATTAGCCAGAAGAACTTTTGTATTGATTTGCAGTGACCTTTCCTCTAATGGGACAAGTGAAGCCAAACAAAGTCACTGTTTTTTTCCCTTTAATTTGTCTATAGATAGACAGATACAATTGTATGCCAATGTTTGGGCACCCTTGGCCAAATTACATACAGTATTGAATTTTTGGGGGGGTTTTTTGGGGGGGGGAATGGGGGTTTGGGGGGTGTCAATAAAATATATAATGTAATTAAGACTCGTTCTGCTGGTCAAGAATTGTCATTTAGAATAACAATTCCAGAACATAATAAACTCTGACTTTGCAAACTTTGTGCTAACAACCATGAGCTCCTCTAAGCAGATGACTGAGTATCTGAAAATGAATCCATTTGATGCCTGCAAAGCAAAGGAAGGCTATAAAAAGATATCAAAGTGCTTCCAGCTCACAATTTCCTCTGTCCAAAATGGCATTAAGAAAGGGCAGTTAAGGGGAACTGCAGAGGTCAATGCAAGATCTGGAATATCAAAAACACTTTCAGATAGAACTGCCAGTATGTTGGCCAGACAGACAAAGCAAAAATCCCCATATGACAAGAAGGACCTGCAGGAAGGTGTAGCTGACACAGAAGTGGTGGTGCACCGTTCTACAATATCTAGATAAGCCAGAGGCATTTTGGAACAAATTACTCAGTACTGATGATTTTGATTAAAATGTTAAAAGAACATCTTGCCAACTGTTGATCTATGCTTCTGGGTTGTGTGTCAGCCAGTAGCACAAAAATATTTCACAGCTAATTGGAAGAATGATTTCGTTTCAACATGAGCCATCTCTGGAAGCAAATATGACACAGTCAAGAAAGTGAAGCTGAAAAGAAATTGGCTTCTACAACAGGAAAATTATCCAAAACTTAGCTCAAAAAATCCACCATTAACTACTTCAAGAAACACAAGTTGAAGCTTGAACATCATTGAAAATATGATGGTAGATATTAAACATGCTGTGCACATGTCACAATTAATTATTTTTCTATTTTTAAGTCTATTATTTATAAAGTTATTTTTTTAAATAGCTAATAAACAAAGAAACAAACAAACAAACAAACTTTTGCATACAACTGTAGATATAAAAATGTTGAGTGACGAGCTGAAATTCGGCATCCCATGCGATAGTTAAAACAACACTGTCTACAGCAGGAGATTTGAATGTAAACTATTTCATACATACCACAATGGCACAAAATGAAAAACTAAGCAATGGAAAAAGACAAATGAAGAACATGGCATTCTGTTCTTATCCACAGTTGGCTGTGTGATAAACATGCATACATAATCTGACAATGTGCAAATATTTATGCATTCATCTTCCACACCTGCTTTGCTCCACTAATCTTACCAAAGTTTTCTTGTCTATTTCTGCATCCAAAACATATGTGGCTATAAGGAGCCAGCTAACAGACTTTTGTTTGAAATGAACAGCACTGTACTTTTATATTTGACTTTTTTTTTCCCTCTGGTCACCAGACAGCAAACCAGCATAGCTAATACATGTTGATAAGGAAATGATTAATACATTCACCTAATGTCTAAGCTAATTATCTACTTTGGCATATTTGTCTAGCTGAACTTTATTTTCATGATGTATGTTTACACATTTACCATGCACCCATCAGAAACTGTGCTCACTCTCCACCTGACCCCAATCTTCTCTTACCTTGTCAAAGCAGAAGAGAGAAATCTTTCCACAGACATTGATGCGAGGCGGACTTATGCAGAACACGCCGTTTTTCTTGAGGCGCCGCTGGGCGTAGATTGTGCCTGTTGTTAGAGCAGCAGGAAGAGCTGGAGGCACCACAATGGTTACAATGTCCAGAGAACGGATCACGAGCTGTGCCCATGTTGTCTGAGGAGAAAAAGTTGTTGGATGTCTATAATGATCTACTGTAATATCAACACACAAATACATTATACAAAAAAAAAACTTCTTTCTTTTTTTTAACCACATTATTTATTCTTACTTACATTGCTCCTCCAAAGCATCACTACACTGTAAACTGTGCCAATCAGTGCTGCAATAGAAGAACATTTATCATGTGAAGCTCCTATAACGACATTGTACTCACTTGCATACAGTACACAATAGGTAACAATCTAAACAATTTGTTAATGACTTTACCCAGGACTCCTAAGAAAAGTAGAAACTTCATGGCATCTGCATAAAAACGGAAGTTAACTGGCTGTGGGTAGAGAATAGAGCTGATGAGATCACCTTTAGCAGTGAAAAAGCCTGAGGGGAAACAAAAAACAGATAAGGGTTTGTGGCTGGAACTTTGTCATCACAATTAATTCCTGAAGATCAGTCATTCATATGAACTCATTGCAGTAACATCCTGTGTTCAGAATTACCTGTGCGTGTAACTACAGCTATGGTCCCCTTCCCACTGGGACAACCCCCTTTGGCTTGGATGAGCTGTGTACCACAGAACAGAGTGTGTCTGCGTTGAGACTCAGGGCTGTATTTCACTTCAGAGACAGGCAATGGGGTCTTCATCACAGGAATGCTCTCACCTGACAGTCAAAGGTAAAATTGAAGCAGAGGTGTTGAAGGGACTAAGAGAAAAAGCATCACAGGGTAAAGCAGGTATGCAAACATTTTACACACCCAGTCAGTGTTTTCAAAGTTTTAAGCTTTTTGGTATGTTACTTCCCAAAGATGTCTGGAAATTGCTTTTGTGCTTTCTCTCCTTCTCTCTACCTCTCACTCATTCTCTTTTCCAGCTCTGCCCATCCTTAGCCTGCTCTCTCTCCCTCTAGATCTCCCTTGTGATGGTGACATCATTGTAACATACTAGTATTCCTCTCCTGCAAGGAGTTTGATATTCCCACTTGGCTGATCCATACTGAAAAACAGTATGTCTGCTGTGTTGGTGAGCACTGAAGAAAGAGATGCCCGGAAACGTCTGCTCGTGCTGGCCTGGCTTTTAACTCACATGCACTCTACACTTTTTACACCATGCAGTTTATAAAATAAAATTGAATTAAATTTGTTAGACTTTTTTAGTCTGGACTGAATTCAGTGTGCGGTCAGCAATTTTGTTTGCTTGTTTGCTGCGTTGGTGACCAAGATCTCCCAAGGATTCATCTTTCACATCAGGGCTTAGGGAAAAGTAGCACAGTCGAGTGCTGTTTGTCCATACTTGAGAATTTTCACTGATGTTAGTTCTTTCTTTCTTTGTTGAGCTGTACAGAGGCATAATCTGTACAGTTATAATAGACAGTGTACAAGCCATAATAGAGTAAACTATATGTTATTATATAGCAATGTTATTATAGGTAAGGCACCTTTTTAAATACTCCCATAAGCCAGGACAATCATAGGTGTGGGTACAATTTTTCCTTTTGGGCTGCTTTTCTCTTGGTCTTGTTAGGTTTAGGGAGTCAGAATTATTTTAGCACTTTCCCCACTCTGAACCTTTCTCTTGTGTTTGTGAACCACAAACTGTAGACTTGTCGATGTTCTGTCAATGTTTTAGGCTATATTTGGATTTTGCATTCAGTGAAACTGGCCTGCGTTGTGACGCACTTATCAATGGTTGAGAATGTAACCTTAGCACTGATTAATTGCTAGACAAATGGACAGAAGTAAAATATATCCATGGATATTCTTTAGGGACTCTGGTCTTTACCGCCATCTCCTCTCAAGTAAAAGAAAGAGGAAATACAATTGTCAGTTTTAGTTGTAGAAGCCTTTGGTGGTTAGATAGACAGATATACTTTATTGTTCCCCTGAGGGAAATTGTTAAATGGATAGCAGCTACACCACAAACTCTATGCCATGCACTTGCTGCAACAAAAATATTTTAGCATATTCAGAGACATCTGCACTGTTGGCGTGTATGCTGTGTTGGTGGAGAGGGTGATCATGGTGAAGACTCATTCATTTACAGTGGGGTCTAAAAGTCTGAGACCACATTGAAAATCTGGGATATTGTTTGTTGTTGTTTTTTTTTCATTTAAAATTGGATATAAATTGGTTTTTAGAATTTTTATATATTCAAAACAAAAAAAGGAAATGTTCAATATCTTGCACACTGTGCTGCAAAAGTGCAAGAGTGATTCTTGATGACGACTTGACCTTTACAGACCATATCTCAGCAACTGCAAGGTCCTGTAGGTTCATCCTTTACAACATCAAGAAAATCTGACCCTACATCACCGAACAGGCTACACAGATACTAATCCAGGCTCTTGTTATCTCTAAACTGGACTACTGCAACTCACTGCCTTCAGGCCTCCCAGCCAGCTCCATCAAACCCCTTGAGATGATTCAGAATGCTGCAGCGCGCCTCGTCTTCAACCAGCCCAAGAGAACCCATGTCACACCCCTCTTCATCTCCCTCCACTGGCTTCCTGTAGCTGCCCGCATGAAGTTCAAGGCCTTGATGCTCACCTATAAGACCTCGTCAGGAGCAGCACCCTCCTACCTCAACTCTCTCCTGAAGGCCTACGTTTCCTCTCACAATCTGCGATCGATTAGTGACCGACGTTTAGCAGTTCCAACTCAGCGTGGCGCAAGGTCCCTTTCCAGAACCTTCACGCTAACTGTTCCTCAGTGGTGGAATGCACTTCCAATCTCAATCCGGACCGCAGAATCTCTCACCATCTTCAAAAAACAGCTAAAGACCCACCTCTTCCATGAACACCTAACCAACTCATAATAAATAAAAATAAATTAATTAATTAAAAAATTGCACTTACACCTCTACTCTGTGCACTTTGCTTCTTCTGGAATTCAATTAATGGATCTTGTATGGTAGCACTACTTGTATTGTTCTCTGCTTGATATATCACTTTGCTTGTATTTTTCTCATTTGTAAGTCGCTTTGGATAAAAGCGTCTGCTAAGTGAATAAATGTAATGTAAATGTAAGTGCACTACAATATAGAATTAGTATATAGACTATGTGTTTGTGTAAGAGAAAAAGAGAGTATAACTGAGCACATATACAGAGATATAGAGCTGTGTTTGTGTTAGATGGTTATGTTGTTCAGAAGAGGCTTCCTTCACTGATTTATTTGTTAATAAATCAGAAGCCTGTCCTAATACCCTCCCATCAGATTTTTCCTGATGCAAACTCACCCTATAGGTCATAACATAAGAGTAATTGAGTGTAGTCACCGGTCAACATGCTCTCGTTGACCATGCACTCCCCGGCCAGCAGGGCAGCATCGCATGGTAGGTGCAGACCTTCAGCTGGAATCACCAGACAGTCTCCTGGCACCAGCTCCACTGAACTCACACACTCCTCCTCTAGATTGCATGGAATGCACACACATAAGGAGAAAAGTCACACACTGGCAGGTACTTAAAACAGGCAAATCCAAAAGTCAGTAATGTACGTGTTATCTGAATAAGCTGAAATGTTACTGTCTGATTTAATTATAAACATGTAAATATTCCAAATTGTCTAATGTTATGGTGAAGTAAGATCTTCAAGATCACCTCCAGTGGCTCTGCGTACAGTGACATTCACTATGAGTTGGGCCATGCTGCGCAGAGTGCGGCTTTGCTGGAAAGTCACACAAAAAAGCTTGATAAATTAATATGTCATGACAAACATGGGAGGAGAGTTTATTTATCTTAAATAAGCATGCGCGTGTGTGTATATAAGGGGTGCAAATATGACATCGTATACTTGCCTTCCGGATCTCATACAAGGATACACCGATGGATATGAAAGATATTACAAAGATGCAAGCAGCATAAAAGTAGTAATTATCCGACATCCACAGGACGATGCTAAATACTTGAAATATATAGAAGGGATTGAGGACCTGCATGAGGATCAAGATGAAACTGGATTAAAAGGAGGATCAGTATCAGGGTGGAATGCATTAAAAGCATTAAAGCATTAAATTTGGTGAAGTTGCCTCAGCATATTTTAGCAGGATTACACCAGGCAGTACAATACTGCACAGTGTGGTTACAAATCCAAATCAGAAATTGTCCATATCTCACTGAAGTACCATTATCTGTTTTCAATTTGTATGATACTCACAAAATAGGAGGTTGGGGGGGCTTTTGATTAATGATGGCCATTCCCTTTTAACTAAAATCTCTAAGACTGTATATCATCATCATCTTCATCAGAGAAATATTTGAAATGCTATCCCTGGTTAATGTTTAAAAAAAAAAATGTATACCATGCCAGCATCAAAGACTATATTCATGTGAGTGAGCAAGCAAGCAAATACATACATACATATACAAACAAACACAATTTTAAATAATAAAAATATTTACAAGTATAAGATATGCCACAACAATGAGTTAGAAATCTATTTGAGAGGTTTCAAATTTATTTGAGATAAAAATGTTAAACTTCTTTCTGGTGATACCTTATCAGAAATCTCCTCTAATGACTGATGACATTATAAGCAGAAATATGCTAACCCTCCATGACACTGAGAAACTAGTGCTTGCTTTCATAACTTCTACATTGGACTATTGTAATGTGTTACTGGCTGCCCTGCTTTCTTAGGATACTTCAGAATGCAGCAGTCCACCAGAGATCTAGCCAGAGACATTATACAGCTGGTTCTGTGATGTTTGTGTTTGAGCAATCAATTGTCCACACTATTTCTAGCTCCAACTCATGTGAGGTTCACCTTACATAATGCCTAAGCAAGAAGGGTAACACAATTCTGCACTAGTTCTTGGTTATGAAAACAAATTAGGGATCACATTTGTTATTGTACTGCACAGTGAAAAAGTACTACATAGTATATGAACAATGCCCCTACTACTGTATGTTAGATGATCTTAATGTTTTCCTTATATTAACTGAGCCCTGATCTTTAAAAAAAAAAAAACAAGCAAAGTTCTTTTAGCCTTATATCATGACAGCTACTTTTTTCTGTAAATTTCCTTAAGAATATGATAAAACAAGGTACCTCTTCAAACAGTAATTGCAAATAAGATTTCACAGGCACATCAATGATATTTTCCCCGAAAATCTGTCTCCTGGGGGAGGAAATGAGAGTGAGATCAGAATGGACACAATGTGGCAGTGTGATAAATAAGCATCATGTGATTCAAAGATGTGAGACCTTGAAATGTGGTCCATTTGACTCAGTCCTTGCTGACAGTGGTGCAAATCAGCACAAGTCCAACCGTCACTAAGAATACTGCAAAATAAAATGTTTAAAATGATAATTATAAAATGTAGAATAATTGTAATTATGTTCTCTATTGCAACAATCCTAACATAATATACAGAGAAAATAAATAATTACACAACAACTATATCTGTTACCTAACTTTGCAGAAAGCCCCTTTTTTGGGCAACCATACATATCGCATGCCCTCAAACACGTAGTATCGCATTAGGGTTTTCTAGGGGAGAGAAGCAATCATTAATAAGACAGGAAAACATCATTAGAACAATTAGAACCATTATTGTTTTGGAAAGTTACCTCATCTTTGTGCAGCTGGATATTGTCTCTGCACTCATTCTCATCCAGCTCTCCTACTGCAAGCCCTAAACTGAAAATAAATAAGTAGATAAATAAATAATCACATTTGTGGTTATCTGAGATGATCCCAATACTAACTTAATTCCAGAAAGGAAAGTATAATTAGCAACAAATAGCATTTACCAAGATTCAAATGACAATAAATGGCCTTCACATACTGTGTATTAAATGACATACTGTCTATTTAATCTGTCTGCTATCTGTGGGGGGATTTTGTTTGTGCACAGGTCTGGGTTTGGACATTCTGCTATCCAAAAAGGAAAGATGGAGATTTTAACGTAAACTATAAATCCATAATCTGTAGTGGATTGAGACGTGAATTGGTGTTTGTATCTATGGTAAATGATTATGAAACAAAAATCTACTTTTTAATTTTACTGCATGAACGTGCTTGTGCATCAGTTTACTGTTCCTTATAGATGTTATTTGAGACCATTTTATGACTTTGATGAAATGACTGTTTTGGAAAACTAGATGAATTTAATACTGCTTCTTTAAAAATGTATGGACGTGACCACTTCCATCACACAGTCCAGGCAACCTTGGTCAAGGCACACAAGGACATTTTATGTTTTTGGTCATTTGCACAGTCATGCAAAAAAATGTGAATGTTCTGTAAAGATTCTCAAACTGGAAAAAGCTTTCCTACTTACAAGTATAGAACATTCTCTGAGTGTTTTTGAGGTGTGGACTGCCTTAGTGTTCCACATGGCCAAAACCATTAGCCAAAATTCTCTACCTTGATTACATATGACCCAAAAACCTTACTGTATAGAGTACATCATCGAGACGATTAATAAGTCTTAGGTCTCTTATACTCAAATTGATTTTCAGCCTCTTTAGAGGTTTCCTTCAGCACTCCATGATTTTTTGAGGCTCAATCTACAGTCATATTTCTTCTTAATGAAGTAACATGTGTAGTTATTGCTTTAGGCTTCACTTTTTGGTTTGTGCATGTACATCTATTCTTTGGCACCTGCTTTTATACAAAGTGTACTCAGTAGACTAAATCCATGGTTATAAATCTCAACCTCTAATATAAACCTGCAGTTTATATTAGATCACAATAATCATCATTATTATTATATATTATAACAAAAATAATAAGTGAATTCTTTGAATGAATGATCACATCTGTAACAGCTGCATTTGGAGAAAAACATATTTACGGATCATCAATATAACAGGTATCCAAGATGGCACATGCTCTATCTCTCAAATTCAAGGTACTGTAAATCTGGTTAAAGCCTTAAAACAACATATAAGGCAGAAGATATGAGAGTTTTTAAATGATAAAGGCGGATCCAAAAGAAATGGGTTATTTACAGTCAAAATGAAAATAAGCAAAAAATAAATTACACACAAAACGAGACAACAATCGTCTGTCACTTCTATGTTGAAATTTTTTTAGAGTGTGTCCTAATGATAATTGATGACAAAGCGATTTTACATGTCCAACGTCAGATACACACCCCAGCAAAACAGGAAATTCTTAAAAAAAGCGCAATACTGGATTTTCTGATGATTGAAAGCAGTTGAGAAATAATAGAACTTTTTCAGTGATGTGTCTTTAGGGGTGTCAATAATTTTGTCACATACATTTTGAGCGGATTTTTTTCTTCAGGAAAATTTTAATTAAAAAAAAAAAGATGTTTATATGAAAATGTGATTTAGATGAAAAGTAAGAAATCTCTCGTTTTAAAATATATTTTAGAATAATTTTGTTTATTATTTATTAAGGTTGCCAATAATTCTGAAAATGACTATAACAATAAAAAAAGAAGAAGAAAATATGTATAATAAAAGCAATGCTTAAATAAACATTATTCAGAAAATAAGAACATTAAATCTTACCTCCCCTCTTCAATCTCTTCTGTTTGTACCGCTTTGACGCACTGCTGTCCATAACTATCCTATATGATGGAAATAAAACATAAAAATGAAGCCCAATAGGTAATATAAGACCCACTATTTAATGTAATGAATCTGAAGTATTAAATCATCTTCAGGATTTATTATATAGAAAAATGTGATATTAATTAATTATTCATCCTACCCTCACTAGTAACGTATCTGCCATTGGAATGGGGCAGGAGGAGCAACGAGCCAAAACGCCGAGGCGAGGTCGCCACCTGAACAATAACAGTAGCATACCCAAGGAACATACTGCTCCAAAGTGGCAGAGCCACACCTTCCACTGCACTCGTCTATAACCCTGCACATCCTGGCATAGAGTAAACAATGAAATAAAACAAGATATTACAGCACAGAAGTTACTTCCTGCTTTAGGTTATGGAACATAATCTGGAAAGAGACGGTGAACTACTGGGACAAGTCAAGATTAATTGTAAGATATAAAGTGCCATGCAAGAGTATCCAACTCCCTTAAAAGCCCTCAGATGTATCTGGATTACAAATGACTGATTGTTCCAGCTGGTATTTTTATTGCAAATGCTCTTAAAGTAGGTCAAAATTGAAGATTTGTCAGCAAATCTTTAAAAAACATAATAATAATAAATGAAAAATGCCACTTGCATAAGAATTCAACCCCTTCGCACAACTCCTTGGTGGAGTCACCTTTTGCTCCAATTACAGCTTTACTTCCTTTGGGATTTTCCCCAGGCTTCCAGGAAAATTTGCGCCAAGTTCTGCAGGTTGGTTTGTTGTTATTTCTTGACTGCAAATTTGAAACAGTGCCACCGAATCTCAATGGAATTCGCTCTTCGAAATGGTTGTCTGGTGCACCTTCACTCCACCCTCAGCCACTGTGTACTGTAAACATCATTGTCTGACTCATGCGTTCTCTTTGTGCCCTTTTGGAACTAGGCCGCTTTGTTTAGGTAGTGATTGGGTGGTGTGATGCAGCTTCCTCACTACTGATCCACAAGTACTTACTGGGATGTCCAACCTTTTAGATATCATTTAAAGTCCTTTTTCTAAATTATGAAATTCTGCTACCTTTTGTTTCACTTAGAATGCACCTTAGTCTTCATTTTCACTCCTTTCCTTCAGATTGATAGTTTCTTCAATGACAGTTCAACTAAGGTGGTTTTGGTTCAGAAAATGGGGGCTGCTTTAATATTTCATAGATAAAGGCCAATTATAAGTCAGTTGTGTCCTCATGGGGGGTTGAATACTTATGCAAGCAGCATTTTTCAGTTTTTGATTTTCTTTTAAATATTCCCTCACCATTAATGAACTTTTAATTTGAATATTTACTGTAAGAGAACATGAGTTTGCAATAACAATACTGACAGGACAGACATGTGTATTTATGTTATTCAGACAAATCTTTTGAATGATTTTGCATGCAACTGCATATCTACAAAAATAAATAAATAAATATTTAAAACTGAAATGAAGAAAAAAAATCTGTAAAAAAAAAAAAAAGATTTTACAATGCTAAAGATTTTAAACACCATATAATTTACTTCCAATCAGTTTGTAATTAAATTTATTTATTTTTTATAAAAAGATCACAATATCACAGAAAACCATCTTGTGATTCAATTTATCACAATACCAATATTATATCTCCATATCACCTGGCCTTAGGGCATTTTACTAGCATGGTGTGGGCCCACTTTGTCCCCTACTACACATTTTTTCCCAGGAAACATTCTTCACACTATATCCATTTTACACTGCCTTCTTCTGATCGGGTTTGGAGACTGACTTCTTTTGGCACCTTTCTAACTATTTTTGTTCATTTTTTTTTCTTGTCTTGCATTGTTGTCTTGACTGGATTGTAAACTTATTAAAGGATGCACCTACATTTCTTTTATTTGTACTTCATGGAAGTCTATTTCTAAATAAACTGTAAAACATAGGTTCCTATAATAATAATAATAATAATAATAATAATAATAATAATAATAATAACAACAATAATAATAATGGTTCAGTGAAGAGGTATTGTTATGTTGAGTACCATATGACAGACAGAGTGGATGTCCGCAGCTCCAGAATCCAGAAATTTGGACGCCGGATCTGCGTTGGTCGACCCACTCAGCCGCTGATAGCAGCTCCCTGTGGAGAGATATTTAACGCTTCAGTCTGGTCTAATACCAGTAGCGAAAAAAGCAAGCTCAACTCAGCATGGAACAAATGTGGCCTACACACCCTTCCTATATATAAAGTCTGAGCAAACTGACCAAATACTAAATTTGGATGAGCAAAGAAAAGAATGAAGTGAATTACCTTGACCACGCTTTAAAGAAATATAAATAAAAATGTATGAAAAAGCCCATTTTTACTGTGCCTTGTTTTGTTTTCTCTTTTTCAGGTCACTGAAATTTTCTTTCACATTTCAACTTTCATTAACAGCACGAAAAGGCTAAATTTTTAATTGTAAAAAATAAAAACATAATAGATCTCAAGTATAAAAAACATGAAAGCATATCGTCCTTTATTCATCAAAGATGCATATGGTCAAGTCTAATCAGAAAACGAGTATATGCAAATTTAATGAAGTTTTGCTATATCAGCCCATATATTTTAGATATCATCACAGCTCTCATTCTTCATTTCACTTAGAGAAAGACTGCTATATTGTTTAATAAAGACTTAATAAATAAAAGGATAATGCTCAGCCAGAAAAAAAGTTTATCAAAACAATTGTAGAGGTACAGTTTTCTCTGATTGTCCTGTCAGCTTCTTTACACTTCCCTTCATTTAATCTCAAAAATCTGTCTTTAAATAAAAAATGTCTTTAAATGAATGAGTTATCACACTTAGACGTGTGATATGAATAGTGTTAACATACTGCAAGTTATTCATTCTTCAACAGCATAATTTCTACCGTTTTACACCAATATATTGTTTAAAAGTACAAGCTGTAAAGCTATTTGCTCTTCGTCTTAATTACTAAAGAACTATCTGGTATATATCACTATTTAATCAGACTATTTAATTCCCCACTGTAGGCTAGTTGGATGGGTATTTTGTTGAATATTGTTTCATCTTGAAACAATAAATAACTACTTAAACGTTTTGATTTCGAACCACAAAGTTTTTAGGTTTTTACACTTTACTATAGTAACTATTCTAATTTTAAATGGAATATACAGATGGGTGAAAAATTAAAGGGAAAAATGTCTCTATTATGCTTCTCCCTTTAGTTGCCATGGTTTGGGTCCACTTGTGCCTTTAGATGCAAGGTCACTGCAAATCAATCCAAACGCTGCAATTCAATCGGAACCTGGCAAATCCCAACCTCCTCCATGGAAAAGTCACTTCCAAATACAAACACGCCCCATAGTATACTCCCACCCCCAACACTGATTGGCAGGTTTCTGTGCAAGGCAAGAGAAATGCAAATGCAAAGGGATTTTGAAATAACAAACTGAGGAAATGAAATAGCAAACAGGGTAACTGCTATTGCTATTTCACTATGACATGATCGTAACTCGTAACACATAGAAAATGCAGTTGCACATAAACTTTGCGTTTCCATTTGAAATTTGTCGGACACTGTACGTTGTGTAAATGAAAATGCAAACGGTAATACACGATTTGCATTTTCATTTGAATTATGACAATTTATGCATCCACAAATAAGAAATGCAATTGCAAATACAGTTTACAATTGCTTTTGAATATTGAATATTTGAAATACTTCCATAGCCCAGAGTAGGTGTGTTTTACATGCATCTTTCTGAAGTAACTGGAGAAACATAGTTTAGTGTTTACTATTAAAGGCGTTAAATAATTATAGAAATCTAATTTCAAGAACCAACAAAAGTGTTTAAACCTTCTCAAAGAACATAAGGAAAATGTCCTATTTAATATCCAATCATTTGTGACTTGATATTAACTGTGGGAAACAAATTTTAGGTTATATTGCATTTTATCCCTAAAACCTTTAAAAAAATTTATTTTTGTTTCGTTTCAGAGGGTATTTTGGAATATGTTGCCAAATGGCAGCACAATACAATAAAGAATGTAGGTTTATTAACTACTTTATTATTTTTCAGTAATCGTCTGATCCAAGTCATCTTCACGGTGGATCCGGAGCTTATCCCGGAAACACAGGGTCCGAGGTGAAGACATCCGGAAAGGGACACCAGTCCATCTCAGGTCATTATGCATACACAAAATCACACACCTAGCTCTAGGCGCATTTGAAAGGTGGGAGAAAACCAGAGAACCAGGGGAAACCCACATGGATGCAACAAAACTATGAGAAATTCCACATAGACAGTAACCTCAGGATCAAATCTGCAAGACGTAAGCTGCAAGATGTCATTTGCATTGGACTTTAAGTTCTTTGTAAGAGTTTAAAATCTAATTTTAAGAGGGTTTGGCCCAGTAATTTGCTGTTAACTGTTGGTTAGAAGATCAGTCTGTGACGAGGAAGAGGGAGAGGTTGTGAGGATGTACACCTGGCACTGATCTGGCAAATCATTGAGAGAGAGAGAGAGAGAGAGAGAGAGAGACACCAGTTGTTTTGCTTAAAAGAGAACACTGAAAAGGGGGAAAATAAAGAGCGTTTTAAGTTGGTTCAATCCTTCCCCCTTTCTGCCCAAACAGGAGTTTGTTACACCGGTGCCGCAACATGCGCAGGGGGAGGGACGCGCTGTCGGGTAGCTCTCACCGCTGTGCCGAGGAGGCGGTGGTACTGGAGCGGTTGCCAGGGAGGACGGAGGGACAGCTACCGTCCGCCTGAAAGGGGCTGACCGGTGGCCGTCCGCCGGGGGATAAAGGACTCACTGCCGTCTGCCGGGGAGGCTGAGATGTGGCTAAGGGGTCGGCGGGACGAAGGAGGCGTAGCCGGAAGGGCAGCACCTTTCCTCCCGAAAGCGGAGGAGGTGGTATACCTCAGGCCAAACAAATCTAACCCGGGTTAATAAAAGGTTAACAGGTTTCATGACGATGGTTATAAACTTTCCCTGTTAACCCAGGTTTTAACCCTGAATCAAGGTTTACTCAGCGTGCGCGTGCACATAAAAACAGGTGTGCCAACTAGTGATGTGTCGTTTATGAATGATTCGTTCATTTTGAACGAATCTGTATTATGACTCGGGAACAACAAGTAGAGAGAGAGAGAGAGAGAGAGAGAGAGAGAGAGAGAGAGAGAGAGAGATTTTGCTTATATTCTGCTGAAATGACTCAAAAAAAAATTCGCTAATTTTGCTGAACGAGATCCGAGTCAGTAAAATGATCCGAACTTCCCATCAGTAGTGCACACTTCCGGTTGACGAGCAAGAAATGATTATGAGGAATTTAAACCTACATTTAACCGCAAAAAACAGGTTCGGCTGCCAAAGCTCGGGAAAATTGCTGATTGTGTAAATTCCTAAGTATAGGCTCGCAATGAGAATAAACTGTTTGAAAACTTATAACTCCAACATATTTTGTCATTTCATTTAATATAAATGTAATTTTTACAATTAAATATTGATAAAATCAAATCAATTTGTGAATACTAGGACAGGATTAATGCCACCGCATGGAACTGCAAAGCAACAGGCATGCCTACAGTTTGCGGTACAGTAGCTATGTGTTTAAAAGGCCCAGTTTCTTTCTACATGGACTTTTCCAAACCCCCCTCGCTATCAGAGTATATTTGAGAAGTTTTTTTCAGTAAGAGCTGCTTCAGCGTGTCACATTTTTAATGTGCGGCTCAATAAGCAGGAATGATAAACTATACCATCTGCCGAAAATATCTTTTGTATATCTTTTCGGATATCTTTTGTACAGATGGTCTTCGGGGAAAAGCTAAGGGATTGTGTCTGTCCCTAAAAGTTCTTTCCCTTCAAAGTGCCTTTATTATGTATGCTCCGAGCTCAACAAACGGTGAAGCCACCTCTACAACCACTAAAGGGTTAACTTTGATGAGTCAGATTTATATCACTTTGCTTGCAGCTGAGGGATGCAAGTTGGGTTAGAGTTTTCTTACCCAGAAAAAAACCCAGCACTAGAGCAGGTTAGCCATGGGGTGTAAATTACTATCGTGATGAACACAGAACACTTTCATGATACCTAAAACCCAGAGTTGGCTCAAACTTACCTGGCTAGTGGGTAGCCACTTAAACCAGCTTTGTGGTACAGGCCCCTGTTCTGTCTGTTTGTTTATTATTAAACCTTATCTTTATGTTCAGCTGGTTCCCGCATCCTCCTTGCCCGTTGTAAAGTCTTTTTCTAGTCTCAGTGTTATTGTAATTCTTTACATATTTATTTCTTGTTGAAAGAGGTCATTTCAACACTTTTTTTTAAACAAAAAAAAAGCCTTGTATGATTTCTAGTATTTGGTATCCATGTAATAGTCAAACTATTAGTTATATAACACAAGGAGACTAATTCATTATTACCTGTCACCACTAAAACACAAAACCTGCTGGTAAAGTTAAGCCACTCTGTGCTGTGTGCAAAGGTCTCATGTGAAAAAGCCTAACTGAGAAGGACACAATACAAACACTGTAGGGCTTACAAATGTAAAAAAAAACCCAAAACCTGTTGTTCCAGTAGTGCGGCATTCAGATTAGCTTGTACTTATGTGTTCTTAAGTATGAATCAGTATCAGTGTGGTTAGTAAAGACTAATTCAAGGTGTAAGACATGAAATAATGGTTGCTACCATTAGTATTGTGCATTATGGATTCAGCCTACACATGTAGACATGATCCTTTAACAACAATCTACAAAGTCTTTCAGCTTTGCCCTGGATAAAACCTATTTTTGATGTAAACACAACATGACAAACAGGTATACTTACAATGATATGAAATAAAATGTGAATTTTTATCTTACCCTGATGCTTTCTTTCCTTCCCTGGAATGAAAATCAGCACCTTTCACTAAACCTGTGACATGCTGACTGCCAGCACATACTATATCCAAGACGCAATGAGCTTTTGAGCCAAATATCTATGTGTGTGTGAGTGAGCGTGTGTGTGAGTGAGAGAGAGTGAGACACACACAAAAGCCATCAGAAAGATTAACCAGATTTACATCCGTGTGCAAATACAGGAAGTAATTCCTCCTTCTCTTCTCCACACCTACATCCTTCAGCAATGATTACAAGCACCTCAGAGGATGTACAGTCCCTACGGTACACTAACCCTAACTACTGTACATACATATAATATTATATATATATATATATATATATATATATATATATATATATATATATATATATATATATATATATATATATATTTATTATATTATATTAGCACATATATACATTTATATACACATTTATAAATACATATATACATACATATATAAATATATATTATATATGCACATATATATACGTATATATACACATTTATAAATACATATATACACATATACACATATAGACACACACACACACATATATATATATACATATATTTACATATATATACATATATATATATATACACATATATATATATATATACACACACACATATATATATATATACATATATTTACATATATATACATATATATATATACACATATATATATATACACACACACACATATATATATATATATATATATATATATATATATATATATATATATATATATATAAAATAAAGGTGTGCCTTAATACCTCTAATATTTATTATCCATATAAAGAGATCCACTTCCTCTTCATGTGTATTTAAGCTTACTAACCACTGTTTAGAGGTTGGACACTCAATGATGTCTGTCAGAGCAATGCAAAGAACAGAGTAAACTGCATTCACAACACAAATACTATCATTCAGTGAATGAACTAAAATGTTTGCACAATATAATTATATATCTAACACGAGACAGCAGTCGGCTTAGAAGTGCATTCAAATGACCTGTAGTGTTACAATAGTTTAATAGTGTAAGACTACAAATATTTAAACCTCCATAAGACTCACCCGATGTGTCCATTTCTTCAGAAAACTGATTACCATAAATCCATTGTGTTTTACTCCCCAGCTGATTGTTTTACGCCTCCACTTCCTCTGAGCACATGCACCGGTCTATAGTCTCTGCTTTACTGTGTTAGTCCTATAACTGAAGTAAGAAACCGCAACTACAACATAGGTTCCTCAGCATATGACGAGTTTGTTCATCTTCTTCTTCCTCTGTATGCGTGGAGGACAATGAACCGGTGTAACACTGCCACCTGGTGGACATATGGTGTAAATGCTCACACCCAATTCGTCTGAATGCACCACTGACACATATAATGGTGGACGCCGTGACTGGGATTCAAAAGTGAATACAGAATCATATGTTTTCTTCACAAATTTTGGGGTAGGATCCCGTTACTGTCAATTTTTATGGGATACTATAATTCCTATGTTTTATCTTTGATGGACATAAAAAGCAAAAAAAAAAACTGAAAAATCAAAGATTGCTTTCAATGTTTCATCTTGTATAATTTTTTTCTTTCCCTCTGCCTCTTGGTTATTTTATTTGTATTATTTCCGTGATATATGTCTTGTTTTATTATTTTTATTTTATTGTTTCTGTTGTTATGATTAAATAAAAAATAAGAAAAGAAAGAAAGAAAGAAAGAAAGAAAGAAAGAAAGAAAGAAAGAAAGAAAGGAAAAGTGAATCCAGAATGTCTCTGAGACCCTCTAGTGGCTGGCTGCAGTAGATTTGTTAACCCCGCCCATTCCAATGTTAATGAATGGGACACTTTTTCTTTTTCTATTTTTTTTCTTCTTTTTTTTCTTTTTTTAACATTACAACGGCACAAATTATTTTCAGGAATAGTGTTTTGTCGTTTTTACAACTTCACTTATCCCTGATATCTCCTCCAATATTTTATTCTTATGATAAATGCATAAATAATTAAAAGGGCATGGTTGATGAGGTGATTGACAGATTTGTAGCCTACATGCAAGCCGAGTCTCATGAATGTACATGCACTCCAGCAAAGATCTGAAGTTCTGGACAGTTCTGTAGCAAATCCATGTTGTGTTCTGCTGTAAACTGTTCTAACAGACCCTCAGCATGGACTGCTTTACAGTTTCTCCCCTATGTTGCTCATTTTTATGTCTAAGCTAGCTCATTGTACTGATGTTATAAATAGCAAATGAAGGTGGGTGAGTGAAATGATGGCATAAACCAAGGCAACTAGCTACATTTAATTGATTATGTGACCTTATCAAACACTTGAAATATCTTGCCAAGATTAGAAAGTCACTCCTTTTTAAAAGAGCTGCATTAACAGAACAAGTGAGGCATATAAGAGCACTTCATTCAGATGGGTAACTTACTGCAGGTGTTACAGCTAAATGAACAACAAAAAAAAAGGTTTTCTTGAGTGGAAAACTTTACTGCTGTATATCAGTACATTTCCAGTTTTTACCTTAAATTATCTGCTTATACTTACATTACTTTGATTAATATGATGGATAATGTCAGCTTGCAAGCTTGGTAGGTCAGTCAGTCATGACTCAAAGCTCTAAAGTCTTTTCCTGACAGTAGTAAAAATCAGTATACCTGTAGAGATTATATAACTACAATTTAACATTTTACATATGAATTAATCATGAAGTGTTGAGTTGGTTCAGTGGTTAAGGCATTGGGCTAATGATGTGCAGGTCATAAATTCAAATCCTAGCATCACCAACTGTCATGGAATCTCCTTCAGCAAAAATAAAAACGTCTGAGTCTCGAGGTTTTTGATGGCAAAAAGAGGTTAGACTTTTTATTGCCATAGTAACAAGAGCCAAGTTGGTCTGCAAAGCAACTGCCTTGGCACAATCATAGCTCATGTATATATACCATCTTAAAACAATGACCTTGTTGAGTGGGGTTTTTCCATGTTTTCTTCTAATCATATTTCTGTCATCACGGCACAATTATGTTTCTTTCTTTGTATCTTATCTATAACTGAGGCGCAAGCTCAGCCAACTTAATTTTTTAAAAATTGACATTTTACTGATTTGCGTACAGACTCAATATCTCTAAGCAGGTGTAGAGAGTGAGCTCTGAGAAATGATAGAGCAAGTCTAGAAGAAAAAGATACACTTTCTAATCTAGGAATGTGCACTCCGTGATTTTACACGTTAGTCACACGAGCTTGACCTACTTTGATTGTAGTTTCTCTCAATAATATACTGATTCTTTTCTAATATCTCATACACTGGTCACACATGATTAGATCTCAATTTGATTTCTTAACATATACCAACTGATTTCTTGCATGTACCATTTGCTTTTGAAAATATACCATACTAACACACACACATATCCTTGAACATTGGTGCATCTTCTCTAACACAAGTGGTGCCTTATCAGTAGTTGCACATTTTCGCACACAGGCCTTTACTTACAACATTCTGTATTTATCTAATTTCTGCAGTTTGAACAATAGCCCACTCATAAAGCTTTGCAATAATAGTGGATACACACTAACAAATGACAGATAACAAATTAGCGAGCTTGGAAGAAAAAGATACAAACTGCGAGTGAGAACTGTATGCTCAGTGATTTACCACAAGCTGGAGTTACATCAATTTGTCCAAGTTTCACCTACATGAATATTCACTTATTATTTTATGATTAATAAAATATTCCATGTACTATTACAACATAATCATGTTTAAATGCTGATTTAACATTAAGTCACTCTCTCTTCATGATTGAAATACATTTCAAAGTCATTATTAGACCTTATTTCAACTCTTCTATACCACTGTTGGGTCCTTGAGCAAGATTCTGCTCAGTTGTATATTCTGTCTCAAATGTAAGTCCTAAGAAGCATGTGAGGTCAATGTAAATGATGCCATGTTGTCCACCCATAAATACAGTCATACCAAATACTAGGGTATTACACAGATTCAAATAGGCTAAGAACTGAGCACAGGGCTAAAACATTACAATGGAAAATAGAAGTGAAGCAAAAATGTAAAGCAGTAAATTGAATGATGAACATTTTGACATTGCCTTCTCATCATTTTCTTTGTTTAAAAAGTGACAGTTTGTTAACCTTTCATGTTTTATGTAATACGAGCAAACCGTGCGCTAACATTAACATAAAAAACAAACAAACAAGAATTTATGGAACATAGCACCTGGCAGCTGTACCAATTCAACCAGCTCTGAGCAGTTAATCCAGGCTGGTACACCAGCTCTCCTATGCCTATTAAGCTATTCTGGTCTGAAAGAGAGAGAAGACATGGTGTTTCAAACACTGAACCTGTCCGCTGTCCCTTGGCTGTTTCCTGTCCTGGTTTTTGTAGCACTAAAACATAAATTACAGCAAGGTTAATTAATGCTCAGTGTTTACACTTATGACATTTGAAAGACAAATTATTGAAACCGTTATTGTGCAATTATTGCTGAAAGCTCTTGACTTTATTTTCCCTATCCATGACTGATCGTTGAAAGTAGGAGCAGCTATTATCAAAAACTCACCAGCAAATAACCTTGTAAATCAAAGATAGGCTGCAGGAGTTATAATCGAGACAGATGATGTTGTAACAGATGTGCCTGGGCAAGGTCAGCTTTTAGTAGCAGAGCTTGCACAAGAGAGCCATGGCCTCTAGATACTGAAATTATAACAAAAACACATGCAATAGCTGAGTAATATTGCTCAGAATATTGAATTTAAACTCTTAAATTTGAGCAAGAAGAAGTCAACATGTCAACAAGAAATCATCTGATACTGTTGTGAGAGACCCAAAAGGACCGATGGTTGACATGGCAGTAGAGACAGAAACCTTTGAAAAAGGTTTATAATGAAAGCAGTGACCCTTGAAACTGGTGAGGCAGTGCAGATTGACAGTCGCAGATTGGACAGGATACAGAGAAAGCCAAGTAGTGGCATTCACTAGCATCTCAAAATGGACTGCCTTCCACTAATATTGGCACCCTTGGTAAATATCAACAAAGAAAGCTGTGAAAAATTGCTTTTATTGTTTAACCTTTTGATATTTTGTTTAAAAAAAAAAACCACAAAAATACTCTGCTCTCATGGATATCAAACAAATGCAAACACAACACAGGTTTATCAAAAAAAAAAACTTTGTTAAATATAGCTGTGCAACAATTATTGGCACCCTTTTAGTCAATACTTTGTGCTTCCTCCCTTTGCCAAGATAACAGCTCTGAGTCTTCTCCTGTAATACCTGATGAGGTTGGAGAATACATAGCAGAGGATCTGAGACCAGAGCTGTTATCTCTCTCTGTGTGTGTGTGTGTGTGTGTGTGTGTGTGTGTGTGTGTGTGTGTGTGTGTGTGTGTGTGTGTGTGTGTGTGTGTGTGTGTGTGTGCGGTGTGGTGTGGTGTGGTGTATGTATACTGCATTATACTTACATGTACAACAAAGCTCAAATTATATATTTAACCTCTGTTCATTTTCACTGTTTTTGTTCTGCTTAAAAAAAACATGTAATGGAAACGTATGTAATGGTGAGTTTAAGTAAGAAATTTAAGGAGGAAACAGTATCGCCAGCAAACAGAACAAGATGGTGACATGTTAAAAAAAGTCATTGGCTTATTTGTCCTACAGACATGTTTGAAGGAAATTCCAGTGCATTTCTGAACACCCAGAGCACTGCAATGACACATTTCATCAAGCCAAAACATACACCTATTCTCCAACTTTCATACATAAGATAATTATACTTCCAGGGTTTCAATATTCAATAGCTGAAAGCACTCGGCTTCTAACCTGGTAATGCAATACTCCTTAATACTTAACACCAGTAACAGCAGGTCATGCAGGAGTTGACTGTTTCTGATTGCTCTCCAAAGACCTGATGAGAATTCAGTGGGAGGACAGCTTTCACAAAGATGACAGTAGATCATGTTGAATCGAATCTCAATATTTTTTTAAACAATACTCAGAGGGAGTTGTGGGAGAAAGATGAGTGACTTTTCCACATTCATTAGGTTAACTCAGAAGAGGTACTTCAACAAATGAGTCCTAAACACATCAGACTATGACCACCACCATTGGAAAGCCTATCCCAGAAGCCTGACACCACTCATGAAAACAATTTTCATTACAAATTATATTATTGACAACAACCTGAGTGAAAAGAAGAATCTTGGAAATATTTACATGAATTTCAGAGCTTCTTACTATTTGGTATGTCCCCTTTTTGCATTAATGACAGTGTGCAGGCGAGCTGGCATCGACACAAGTTTGTGCATAACCTTATGATCCATTTTAGATCAAATCCATCGGAGTGTCCTCTGAACACATGTCTCAAAAGAAGAGATTAGGGATGAGCAAAATCTCACCTTTTGCACAAAGCAGTTAACATGGTCATTATCATTTACTTATATTTCAGTAGGAACCTATAAATAGTGCTAAATATTAAATAATTAAATATGAAATATTCAAGAAATTTAACATTTACTTTCTTTGTTTTAAATATTTCAGATTTCTATATTATATATACACAGTGCTGTGAAAAAGTATTTGCCACATCCTGATTTCTTCTGATTTTGTGTATATCTCATACTAAATAGTTTTAGCTCTTCAAATGAAATACAACATAAAACAAAGGCAACCTGAGTAAACACACAATACAGTTATTTATTTATTTACTTATTGGAGAGAGGGGGAAAAAAGGAAAAAAAAGTTAACCAACATCTATCACCCATGCGAAAAACTAATTGCCCCCTTAAATGCAAAATGTGGTTGCGCCACCTTTAGCAGCAATAACTGCAACCAAAAGCTTCCGATACCTGGAGATCAGTCTTTCACTTACTTCTGGGACTAGGACTTAGTCCTACGCTTTGGATCTTTGTCTTGCTGCATAATCCAGCTGCGCTTGAGTTTCAATTTATAAACTGAAGACTTGACAATCTCCTTTAGGATTTTGTGGTAGAGAGCAGAATTCATGTTTCCCTCAATTATTGCAAGATGCCCAGGCCCCGAAGCAGCAAAGCATCCCCACACCATCACACTTCCACCACCATGCTTGACTGCAGGTATGATGTTCTTTTTGTGGAATTCGGTGTTTGGTTTATGCCAGATGCAACAGGACCCCTGTCTTCCAAACAGTTCCACTTTCAACTCCTCAGTCCATAGAACATTCTCCCAAAAGGTTAGAGGATCATCAAGGTGTATTTTGGCAAAATTCAGATGAGCCTAATGTCTTTCTGATAGTGGAGTCATGAACCTTTATTGATGCAGGAGAGGCCTGTAGGTATTTTGTTGTTTTCCTTGAGTCTTTTGTAACTTCCTGGATGAGTCTTCACTGTGGTCTTGGAGGCATAATGGAATTTTTTCCATTTGGAGATAATGTCTCTCACTGTGGTCATTTGTAGTCCCAGAGACTTTGAAATAGCTTTGTAACCCTTCCCAGACTAATGTATTACAATCACCTTCTTTCTCATCATTTCTGGAATTTCTTTGAACTTTGGCATAGTGTGTTACTGCGTAAGATATTTTAACCAACTTCATACTGTTGAAAAAGTTCTATTTAAATGTTGATGTGATTGAACAGGGTTTGCAGTAATCAGGCCTGGTTACATCTAGTCCAGCTGAACCCCATTATGAATGCAGTTTCATTGATTTGGGGAATTAGTAACTATGGGGGCAAGTACATTTTCACACAGGCCCAGTTGGTATTGGATAACTTTTTTGCCTCAATAAATAACATTATCATTTAAAAACTGTATTTTGTGTTTACTCAGGTTGCCTTTGTTTTATCTTAGCTTTTGTTTGAAGATCTAAAACAATTTAGTATGAGATATACACAAAAACAGAAGAAATCCGGATGGGGCAAATCCTTTTTCACAGCACTGTATGCTGTAGTTTGTCTCATACCATCACACCCTTTGGTTGTCAGTGCCCAAAATTCACCCAGAAGAAATGGCTAATTTATTCAACTCACTTGTGAATGACACACCATTAGTGTATAGTTATGATATGGCAATAAAAATCCAGTTGTCTTGAGTGGTCTTGATTGGAAGCCTAAAGAAGAAGAGCAAACCATTGTTATGTCAATGTGATTTATTGTTCGGACATTCTCCAAAGTATTAAACTAAGAGGTTAAGGTAAGTTGGTCTTCTACTGTACAATTTAAAATAGTTCTGAATACAAGCACTGTCCCAATCCATAAAGTTTAAATAGCTCTAAAGAGTTTTAGTATACAGTATGCATTTTTGGATCACAAATGGGAACAGTTCAGGGATGAGTTGATGGATGCATTTTTATATTGAATAATTTTTTTTTAAATGTAATGTTTCCCACAGATCATCAGTTGTCTTACTTCTCTTGAGCATTTGCACCCTGACTGATGTATTGGGAAATCTCTTGACATGGCAAATTAAAAAATATTAGCATGCATGCACCAAAACAGTGGCCATATTTAATAGTGTTTGTGTGTGATTGAAATAAAAATAAAAATATGTTGAGGATTATTTTGTCCTGTTTTCATCTATATTGGTCAGTATCACACTCTTGGTATAAGAATGACTTTCTATCCCAACTACCATGTAAGGAAGATAAACATGATATTTTTCACAGTCCACATTTATCAGGAAACTGCTGTGTATTTGTAGTTTAGAAATGTCCCAGAGACTGTAAACTGGACAGCCACATTTCAGTTTCTGGAGGGACCTCAGACCTAGACATGAGAAATGGTAATAGGAAATTTTGTTGCTAAAGGTGTTGAGAAATATCACTTCTCCACAACAGGGCCCAGTTGTGCTTCAACTGCACTTTTAATAAAACAGACATTTCATTTTCACAACAGCAATGTCTGGAGATGGAGAGGAAGTGGAAAGTGGGTCAGGGCTCTTTCTGCTGCCAGGCTAGATGGACTCATTTAACTATAGAGTCATTTAGAAGGAGACCTGTAAAGGTTATTGGACAGAGTCAAGGAAAGACAAGGCAAGTGCTGAAGACTCTGTAATTCAACCAGTCATACTCAGTACAGCACAAAGAGTCCTGGCCGCTCATATGTTTCCCTCCCTCTCCTTTATTTACAGATAAAATTAAATACATTCATTTATTTCACTAAGTAACAAATCTGTCAATCGTTATTTTACAGAGATGTCTTTCCATCCAGTCAAACAATTCATATCATACTTCTGTTTTCAGACTTTTTATTTTCCACACTCCATTACTCTATTTTCCTGGCACATAATGTATTATTCATTTCTAACATTCCCTAACCCTGTGTTGACTTAAGTCCCATAAAACAATATGTAGAACTATTTACATGAGCAATCATCTTGAACTATGCTGTCACAAAACCACAATCATCATCCCTTCTCCCTCCCATATGGGTTCCTAAATCCATTCCACAAAACAAATGACCAAAAAAAGAAAATGAAGTGACGCAGTTCAGTCTCGCTGCCCCATTTAACGCTGCATGTATTTGTTTCCCCCCACCCCCCACCAATTTTAAAAGTGCATGCCTAGATTGAATTAAAAAAATACCTGTACAGAAAAAAGACTCTCAAAATGTTACCAACCCCACCACTACCAACCTACCCCTCCCTGACCACCCCAACGAACATGGTGTGTGGAAAAAGTTATGATTTCTTTGTTCTTGAGTCTCAGTTTTTGGAATCCCAAATAGTGAATTGCAACGAATGGCTGTAGAAAGTCAAAAAAGTGGTTTGGACTGTAGTGGGACTGTTGAAGAGGGTCTCTGAGGCAGCATTTAATAATGGGGCAGTAAAGGGGTTTGTGGGGTTCAGAGTCAAAGGTGACGGGGGCTGGGATGACCGTTATGATAAAGCTTTTGCTTGATATGCACCATGTTTCCACTGGAGTCTTCCAGCTGTCGTAACTGTGTACGTCTACGGAGATCCCGCAAGTTGCAGAACTGAGGGAGCCAGGACCAGGACGGTGTGTCTGTAAAAAGCAAATGGGGGAAAAAAATATATTATTAATGTGCACCTCCATAGTCTTGCATTGCATATACAGTCCCCTCTGAAACTATTTGGACGGCAAGGCCAATTCATTTGTTTGTGCTATGTTACACACCAAAGATATTTGGGTTTGACATCAAAAGATCGATATGAGACAAGAGTTTAGGATTTCAGCTTTTATTTCCTGGTATTCACATCTATATGTGTTAAACAAAAAAAAAAACAATATAGAACCTTTCGTATCAGACTACCAGTTTGTAGGCAGGCTAAAGTATAGGAACAGATACGTCTTGAAGTAAAGTCAAGTAAATAACACAATATTTGGTTCCATATCCCTTGCCTGCAATACCTGCATCAAGATTGCAACTCAGTGACATCACCAAATTGTTGGTTTCTTGTTTTGTAATGCTTTTCCCAGGGCCTCTTTCAGTTGTTGTTTGTTTCGGGGGGTTCTCCCTTCAGTCTCCTCTTCAGGAGGTAAAATGCTGCTCAGTTGGGTTAAGGTCTAAAACCTTCCATTTTTTTCTCCCAGATAAAATCCTTTGTTGATTTGGCAGTGTGTTTTGGATCATTGTCTTGCTGTGTGATAAACTTCCTCATAATTAATTTGGATGCATTTCTCTGTAAATTGGCAGACAAACTGTTCCTGAAGACCTCCAGAAGCAGTCACACAAGCCCAAGCCATGACACTACCCCCACCATGTTTCACAGATGAGCTTGTATGTTTTGGATGATGAGCAGATCATTTCATTGTCCACACTTTGGCCTTTCCATCACTTTGGTAGAGGTTACTATTGGTTCTAGATATTTTGTGGATGATCTCTGTATTTTTTTGCTATTTCCAATCTGGCTTCACCCCTGCCCTGTGGAGGTTGTTGGTGATGTCACTGACTATTGTTTTCGGGGTTTTCTTCACAACTTTCCCAAGGTTTCTGTCATCAGCTGTTGTTTTCCTTGGCCGGCCCATTCTGTGTCTGTTGCTCAGTAGACCAGTGTTTTTTTCCTTTTTCAGGACATTCTAAATTGTTGTATTGGCCACGCACAATGCTTGTGCAATGCTCCTGATGAATTTTTCCTCTTTTCCCAGCTTCAAAATGGCTTGCTTTTCTCCTATAAACAGCGCTTTGATCTTCATGTTGGCTTAAGAAATGCAGTCTTCACAGATGAAACTGAAGGCTAAAACCAAGAGTAAATGTTCAGAGCTATTTTTGTTTAAATAGTCAATCTAACAAGACACACCTGGGTAACATGAAACACCTGTCAGTCACATGTTCCAATGTTTTGTTCACCTACAAATTAGGTGATCCGATACAAAATATGCTATGTTCTATGTTGTTTAGCACATCGAAATATAAATACCAGGAAATAAAAGCTGAAATTCTAAATTCTCTTCTCGTGTTCATATTTTGATAACAAACCCAAAATGTTGTCAGTCTACAGCAAAAACAAATGAATTGGCCTTGCCATTTTGGAGGGGGCTGTATGAACATGATTGCTACAGATTGCAACATGATTTCTACAGCAGACTGACATCATCCATTCATTCATATTCAGTAATTACTTTATGCTGGTCAGGTTCACCCCGAATCAAGAGCCTATCCCAGGAACACAGGGAGAGAGCCTGGAATACACCTTGAATGGAACTCCAGTCCATCACAGGGGACCCACATATACATTCATACACCCATTCACACCTATAGGCATTTTAGCATATCCAGGTCACCTATTGGTTTGTTGCCTTTTATGAAGGTTATTGATTGAATAGATATTTCATAGACAATTGATATTACATACTGACATATATAATTTTGTTCTAACTGGAGAACAGCATCTGACTTGATCATAAAATACTCATATGTGATACACAAGTAACACACACATAGAGAGAGAGAGAGAGAGAGAGAGAGAGAGAGAGAGAGAGAGAGAGAGAGAGAGATCAGTTTGCCCTGCTGGAAGGAGGGAGTAGTTATTTATAGCAATCTAAGGGTATGCCATCCACAAGGATTGTTGTGAAGGGTATCAAGAAGAAGCGAATAAATAAAGGGCCATTTAAAATCGGTATTTTCAATAAAACCCCAAGCTCCAATCAACACACATATAATTTGAATGTCATTGATAAGCAGATGATGATATGGAGGCAAAACAATAGAGGCTCTGGATAAACTGGAATAGGAGACATCAGTGCCAAGTCACTGACCCATGCTCTTTCATATTTACATTTTTAATGATCAAATGCTCACAATATAAAACTCTAGATGCAGCTGTACTGTTCACAGGGGGAGGGGGGATCACAAAATAGTGAATGGTTTAAGGTGAAAGGTGGCAAGTGGAGGAATGGATGGGGGGGTAGGGGGGAATGGAATTAGAGAATGGGAGAAATGGAAGAAGCAAAAAAATCAATGTGTACCTCTCTATGCTGTGTGTGTGTGTGTGTGTGTGTTTGTGTGTGTGTGAGTGGGATGGGGGTTTGTGGAGGGTGCTCACTCACACATGTCTCCCTGTTGCTTGCCTTCTCTTTCCAGCTGCTCTCTTTCTATTTATAGCTCTCACGAAGCAGGAGCGTGCAGAGGGACCGGAGGGACAGAAAATGTGTGTGTGTGTGTCTGTGTGTGTGTGTTGGTGTGTGTGTTTGTGCTCATAAATGGGAGTGGGGATATGACCGTGTCATTCCCCTCTCCCTTCAAGCGTCACCTTCACTCCCCATCTCGGAGAGGCTAAATGAGGTTGGCCTGCCATAAGTATCACTGAAAGCCTTGGAGAGCTCCACTACAGGGGCATCCCCACTACTTTTCATTAGCTTCAACCATTTATAGAAATATTTTCTTCTTCTATGCAGACAGAAATGTCATCCCATTATAATCATTGCTATTTTAAGCTATGTCACTACTGAAGAAGAAAAAAATAGGATTTTTTTTTTATGTGCATTGTGCCCATTATTAACTATACAGACTATACATATCACAGGCAATTGCTTTAGGACTGCATGGGAAGTCCGGCTTCTCCTAGAATTTCATTAAAATGTTGCAATATAATGTTTACCAATGTGTCTATATTATTTACCATTCTGGGTGAAATTCATTATTTTAAAATATCAGATATCTCACTGCAGTATTGTGCTGTTCGCTCATTTAACACAACCTGTCTTTGGTGAACAGCGCAGCCTGTGTGAAAATGTCTGTAGAAGCCAATAGATGCACCTCCACACGGCTTGAATGGAATCTCATGGCAGATTGTTTTAATGGAGCAAATAAATAACATTCTCTGGACAACAGTATTCTAATGTATCATTTTGGGTCCAGCCTACCGCTACACTGGGTGTCAATGAGTGTGTGGGTGGCTGGGAGGGCTTTGCATAGAAAAATATATCTCAATAATTATTGGACAGTACGCTCTTCATAAATGCATTTTTGTCCCGTCCAGATGCATGGCTTTTCCATATGATGATTGGGAGGGATCTCAAAGACCTCCCAAATCATTTAAACAGTAATGAACATGACTTCCATCTCAAACTTAAACATATCAACCCCAGTCAGACTCACAGAGTGCTCGGAACTGCAGTAGTCGGTCAGTTGAGTAACATAATCCATAACAATTTTACACAACTAGTATAGCTTATTATCTTTGCAATTTGTAAACAAATTGTAAGTGTACATTTATGTTTGATTATTCCTTTTGGAATTTTTTTGTTTATTTATAGGACCAGCTACCTTCTTCATTTAAATTTAGCTAGCTAGTTAGCAGCTTAGTTGCTTTTTAGCATGATGAGACAGACACGGCTAATCTTGTCGACCTGATTTTGGAAAAGTCTTTTTTTATGCTCGTACTTATGGATCCACAGACAGCTGTGCTTATGGAATTTTAAATACCACCAGCCACCACTGACATGTATATCAGTGTTATTTAAGTTATGCTGCTTACTACATTATGGTTTGTTTAACCTGATTTCATAAATAAAGTCATATGAGTTTAGTAAGGTTGATGTGGTTGGACTTAAGTTTTACTTAAATTGAAAAGGTACAAACACCAACCTATTCCTAGGGCAGTGGATTAGACATTGGATTATTGATCAGAAGGTCATGCGTTCAACTCCCAGGATGGCTGAGCTGTCATTGCTGGGCCCTTGAGCAAGGTCCTTAACCCTCAACTGCTCAGTTGTATAAATGAGATAAATGTAAGTTGCTCTGGATAAGGGTGTCTGCCAAATGCCATAAATGTAATCTTAATCTTCAGAAGGCTACATATGAACTAAGTTTGCAATTCATTATATATTGCTCACCTCTGACCCTTATGCCTTCTCTTTCTTTGGGAAAGAGTAAATATAAGGGGAAGTAATATGGAATTAAAATTGTGCCAAATGTACTGAACATAACTTTTCAAGAAACAAACAAAAAATATGCATTGAGGAAGAAGATAAAACAATCTGAAATTGAAAACAGTGAACTTAGTGGTAAAAATTTAACAGGGTCTTCAAATAAACAGCATTCTTTGTTGATAATTTTCTAAGCTTCATTTTTGTTAATCATGGTTTATGAATGCTATGCCAGAGTGTTTGTTTATGCTTTTAAACTTTTCATTTATGCTCTGCAAGTTTATGTTTGCCATTCTGGAACAAAACTTTCATATGGGTTAGCTTAACAGTGATTTACTCTCATTGGATAATGAGATTTGTATGGACAGCTCTCTGACCTGGAAGTAGAGACTTCAGCATCGCGAATATTGGAGCGTGTTCTGGATGCGGTTCTCTGTATAGTTATAGTGTTTGTACTTTGAAGTGGAAATTAATTACTTAGTCAGTATATTAGTTTGTAATTAATATTTGAGGTTTGGGTAGTCTCATACCACTACTCATACATATTGTTTTTGGAGATGAGCTCTCAAGAGCAGCACAGAGCGGCACCGTCATTGCCTTCATCATCGTCATCATCATCCTCCTCCCCAGCTAGACACTTGAGATTCACCCACCAAATCTCACTAGCCACTGAGAGTAAATCACTGTTAAGCTCCACCCACACATGAGATTTGTGTTAGAATGGCAAATGTAAAGTTGCGGAGCGTAAACAAAAAATTTGAAAGCTTAAACCAAAACTCTGGCAGCACATTCATAAACCATGATTAGCGAGAAAGTAGCTTACAAAACTGTTAACAAAGAATGCTGTTTATTTGAAGACCATGTTACATTTTTGGCACTGAGTTAACTGTTTTCAGTTTCACAGTGTTTTTCTTCTTTCTCATTGTATATTTTTGTTTTGTTTTGTGAAAAGTTATGTTCAATACTTTTTGCACAAATTTAATTCCATAAAGTAACAGGTAATATGTAGCACATATGTATATGATTGTTACAGATAGCAACAGCATGCTTCCTTTTTGTTTTCCTTTTGTTCTACCATTTTAACTCCCATCTACAGATGATAGGTTATTAATGATGAAAGTTAAAAAGCTTTTTCTTTTGAAAGAACACTTCTATTTCCACTCACTACATACAGTATAAATCTCTGTTCCTCAGCAGCTCAGGTCACTATAACAAACAACTGTTAGTCTGCTTAGTGCTTTAGATACATGGACTGAAAGTGTACTGTTCACTTTCATAACCTTGACATCATAACCTTGACACCATTACTATGACAGCAACATAGGGAAGGTACTCTCTTCCACAGTATATAACCTATGTGCATGTGTCATAACAGGAATATAAATCATGGATTTATCCATCCATCCATCCATCCATCCTCTATACCGCTTAATCCTTTTCAGGGTCACGGGGAAACCTGGAGCCTATCCCAGGGAGCATCGGGCACGAGGCGGGGTACACCCTGGACAGGGTGCCATTCCATCGCAGGGCACAATCACATACACACTCACACACCCATTCACACACTCGTTCATTTTAAGAATTCCTAGCCATTTTCAGAAGAAAATCTAGGCTATAGTCATGAAATTTTAAGTTTACTGGTTAAAAGTTGCATAATCATATCTTTAGTCATGGTATGGAAGACCAACTGTAAAAGTCACGGTTCCTAGCTAACAATTAGGACAAAAGTTTTGCCATACTGTACCAAAACAAATGCCATACTTTACTGATCAGGAATTGTCTGGGTAATGTCTGGGTAACAGAGTATTCATCAATCTCTTTTCCTACAAGATTCCATCTTATGTGAAGTGTCTTAAGTCACATTTTTACCATTAAGCCCAAATTGTAAGTTAACACATGATCATGACAAGGGCTGAAAAACTGTAAAAGTAACAGAAAATGCATATACAGTACATCTTTAAGCCAAATGTAGACCTAAGGATAATTTCAAACATATTATAATCCCCAAATAATGTGTAAAATTGTCTTAAAGTTCAGTCAGAGATTAAGATCCCCATGAGAGAATCTTTCAGATCACTTTTTAATGTGTATTTATGTAAAGCCAATGTAGTGAAATCACCTGAACGTGGTGCTATTTTTCTTCTTTTTCAAAAGTGTCACATAGATGTAAGTAGGAAGAATTAATGTCATGACTCCTCTCTCTCTCTAAAGGTAAAAATAACACTGCTGTTGAGAAACAGGTCATTGATTAAAACTGCCTGTTTCTCATACAGTACTGCACAAATCGTCTTAAGCATTAGTTCATCTCCCAACACTGTAGCAAAAATTCTCATTGTAAAATTATTGAATGCCTAACGATATCATTTGCTCACCACTCTCCTACACACTGTCCAAGACCTCTCATTATACTACAGTAACGATGAGTAATAGAAATCTTTCGCATTCTGATGCTCTTAGGACTTCATTAATCACGACACTGGACATAAGGGTTGTCAGTTTCAAGCTTTCAAATTATTCTCTAATCAGAAGAGGTGTTAGAGTGAATTACTTCTTACATATATTTATTACTCATCAAGCATCCTACACCATATACATTGATGGACATGCATCCTTTAGTCATTATACTGATAAATGTATCCAGCACATGGCTCCATTACACTCACCATAGTAGCGGCTGGCTCTCCAGGCCCGCACAGCACAGTGTAATGCTCCATCTAGCCACAGCAATAGCCAGCTGATGCAGAAGCCCAACAACAGCCCCAGCATGAGGTCCATCTCCTGCTTGGTCACACTGTCACTCACAAAGTAGTTCTCCGATGAGTCCACCAACGAATGGTCCCCATCATATGGAATTACATAATGCACATGGTGTCTGAGAGAGAAAGAAAATATAAAGTGTTGGAGTTTGAAGAGTCCACTGGTGTAAGAGTCACCCCAGTCACTAAATAACTAGTGAATAATTCATCATTGTTAATGAATAATATGATTTATAATGAATAACTGAATAATAAGTCAGAATTGTAAGGGTTTAAATAGATCCCTTTGATTAAGAAAAAACATTAATACTCTGTGGGCCCTATTTTAGAAGACATGCGTACTGTAATATAACTAGCTATGTCATATAGGTATTGTGTAATCATGATTTATATATAGCAGGGTGATTTATATAGCACAGCCTCTGGTTTGATCCTAAGCACAGGTTATTGTTTGAGTGGAATTTCTTTGCATGTTATCCCTGTATCAATGTGGGTTTACTTCGGTTTTCTCCAACCTCCCAAAAACATGCCAGTAGATGGATTAGCGACTCTAAATTGCCCCTAGTTGTTAATGAGCGTGTAAGTGTGTGTGCATGTTGCCCTATATTTATATATATATATATATATATATATATATATATATATATATATATATATATATATATATATATATATATATATATATATACACACACACACCCTCTCTTCATTACCAGTATTCCTGGGACAGATTCTGAATCCACTGCAACCTTAACCACGATACTGTTAATGAGGAGAGGATACACACATATTCACACACTCATTTAGCTTCAGGTATTAATATTTAGCCATTATATAACTTTTTATTGTTCAGTTCTTCATTTCAAAGTATATTATTCATTAGTTATGATTAATTATTCAGTTACTACATTGAAAAAGATTGGGCCTGTTGATACTGGGTACTGGGAGTTCAAAGAAGGGCATAAAATGTTTCTCTTCTGGTGTCTATGTGGCATTAAAGTAAAAAAATATATAAAATTGTTGAATATTTTACTGAAAAGCTGGCAATCCTGGTTTCCTTTTCCAATGCATAAAATCTATCTGGTTATTAAGACATTAATTTAAAGTTATTCCAGATTATCCTTCAAAAGAAATAGGTTAATTATTTGTCTTACAGCTGCTTGATACCACTTTACTGAAACTTAGTACACACTGTGTGTTGCTTTACATTTCACAAATGAGGGTAAAAGCAGTGGCCAGATTAAATTGTATTAGTAAGAGTATGTGTATTGGTGGGTGGCATGCTGGTGCAGTGGGTAGTGTGGCCACCTCACAGCTCCCTTATTATCCCTTCGATCCTGAATAAGTATGCATAGTTTTGCATGTTCTCCCAGTGTCCGTATACTGTAGGTTTCTACCAAGTTCTCCGGTTTCCTCCCACCTCCCAAACACATGCCATTAGGTGGACTATCTGCACTTAATTGCATCTAAGTATAAAGTAGTGTGTAAATATGTGTATGCATGGGGCCCAATAATGGACTTGTGTCCAATTCATGGTGTATTCCTGCCTTATGTCCAGTGTTCTCAGGATAGGCTCTGGAACCTGACCAAGATAAAGGGCTTATTCAGGAAGACAATAAAAGTTATGATATGGTTGGAAATTAGAAATTCTATGCTTTAGAATGTACCTCGTGTGGCTGAATGTGACCTGTAGTTCTTCAGATATTCTGTTATGAATATGATGAATGAATGAATGAATGAATGAATGAATGAATGAATACTGGCATACTGGTACTACTAGGTCCACCGACACTGACCAAAAAACTACTTAGCTACACCGAGTTTCTAAAAACACAGAGATCACCACTAAATGGTAGCATGAGAATCCCATTACACACTCTCATTATACCAGTTAAGATGGTCTTAACTTTTCAGTGCACTAAGAAAATGACCCACAATCTCATAAGTCCCAGTATTTTTACTGACTAATATCCCTTGAACTATTTGCATTAACTGTTTCTTTATTACTGAAACATCACTGTTATACTGGTATACATACATTTGAGTATAGAATATCATACCAGAATGTCATCACCGTTAAAAAGCATAATAAAGAACCTTCACAGGAATCATCACTGAAATTTCATAATGGATTACACAGTGTCTGTGGTATGATTTCAGTCAACAGATCAGCTGTGTTGTTGTGCAGCAAGTACAATTAGCAGGTCAAAGTTGAGAATAATTTTAGGCTGACCTGATTCAGTACCCTTGGGTACAGAATACAGGGCACTTAACAGAGAATTCAGTTGATTAGTCTACAGAGATAAAAATGTTGAGTAAATGGTAATACTGAATAGAGCATGCACACTAAATACAAACAGCCAGATATACATTTTATGGCCAAATGTTTGTGGCCACCTGACCATCACACCGATATGCACTTTTTGAATAGTCCATTCCAGAGTTATTCCTCAATAACCTCCACTCTTCTGGGAAGGCTTTCCACTAGATTTTGGAACACGGCTGTGGGGATTAGTCCATTTTTCCAGTTTTTCCACTCAATCCTTGGCAAAACATGTCTTTGTGGACCTTGCTTTATGCACAAGGAACAGGTTTGGGCCACTTAGTTCCAGTTAAGGGAAATTGTATTGTTACTGAATACAAAGACATCCTGTACATCCTATATATGGGTGGCTGTGGCTAAGGTGGTAGAGCGGGTTGTCCAGTAATTGTAGGGTTGGCGATTCGATTCCCGGCCCACATGACTCCACATGCTTCCACATGCCGAAGTGTCCTTGGGCAAGACACTGAACCCCAAGTTGTTCCCGATGGCAAGTTAGCGCCTTGCATGGCAGCTCTGCTACCATTGGTGTGTGAGTGTGTGTGTGTGAATGGGTGAATGATACACAATGTAAAGTGCTTTGGATAAATGCGCTATATAAGTGCAGACCATTTACCATTATATACAATTGTGTGCTTCTAACTTTGTGGCAACAGTTTAGGGAAGAACCACATATGGATATGATGGTCATGTGTCTACAAACATTTGGCCACACAGTGTAGCACCCTGTATGTACTAATATACTCTCTCAGAAAAAAAGGTACAAAACTGTACTTTTCCTTGTTGCTGGGGTGGAATCATCAAGCATATACCTTTGGGGTTTTTTTTTCTTTTCTTTTTTTAACCTTTAGTACAGTTGTCCAATCTTATCCCCAAATGGCCAGTGTGGGTGCAGGTTTTCATTTCAGTCAAGCATGAGCCACACCAGATTCCACCTGTTTATTCAGTTGAGCTTGGCTTTCAATAGACTCAGGTGTGGCTTCTGCTTTGTTGGAATGAAAACCTGCACCCACACTGTAACTTTATAAGATTGGACAGCCCTGCTTCAGTATATATCTCTTACCTTTAAAACAAAATCTATGGTACACAACTGGACCTTAAGGACCACTGATGTACCTTTAAAGCTTTACTATAAATCTAATAAAAGGTACACTACATGTACCTTTACAGGTGTAGAGCAAAATCTTGCTTAAGGTACAAAAGATTTACCCATGGTGGTACCATCCCAGTGACAAGGGAAAGTCCAGTTTGGTAGTCCTACCTTTTTTTTCTGAGTGTATAGTCTGATTATAACTATTACCACACCTCTGTGTAGGAATCCATGTCATGTCATTTGAATGTTGCATCTTTCTGCACTTTCTCCGTTCATCTATGGACATTAGATTCAATTCAGTATTCTAATGATGAAGCCTATAAATAAATATATATATATATATATATATATATATATATATATATATATATATATATATATAAAAGAAAATTCAACTGACAAAGGAAATTTTCTTCTCACTCCTCGTAACCTTTTCGTCATCAGCATTTACTTCGCAAAGCTCAAGAAAGATCAAGTCTGCACATTGCGCATTGTGGCGAACGCGAACGCACCAGGCCAATAAAAGAACTACGTAGCCTACTATGTATCATATGGTTGTGCTTTGGAGAAACACACACCTTGATACGCAAAAGCCAAGAACCCCCTCAAAACACCGACACTGACAGATAGCAGCTCAGTCCTGTTAATATGCCAACGAATCGTTCAATCATCGCGTAACCATGAGATCAGATGAATATGAGGCCTATAAGCTATCATGCATCCATGTATGGATATAGATTGATTTAGATTGATGGGGGTAAAAACAGTCTTTCGGAGGTATGAAAAATGAAATGGTAGGCAGTATAAGGAATCCTCACAGGCCCCTGTTCTGTTTTAATAGATGAGAAACGCTTAGAGGCGATTGATGACAATGCTTCTGTAATCAAGTAAATCCTTAATGATAGTGTTTGTTTTTTTGTCGTTGTTGTTTTTTTTTTTACCTTCCACAGTTGCAGTGGCAGACGCGGTCCTCCCCTCGTAAATGCGGTAGGATGTAGTTGTGAAAGCGGTCCAGCAGCGCGTTCATGTCCATTAGACACGCTATCGCCTGCAGAGAAGCAGTCGAGTCAAGCTGGACATCATGACAACACTAGCACCAATCTGCTATTATGAGCAAAATATCGATGGATATAACTGAATAAACATATTTTCCCCAGGCAAGAACCGGCTCGAGCTGCTTATTATTCCTTTAATATGGCTGTGCATTTATCAAGGTTTTGAATGGACTTTACGCGGTTTCTTATGCGCCTCTACTTTCTGGTGCTCCCAAATTATTATTTTTTTCTCTCACCCTTAACTTAACAATTGACATTGTTTATGGTGATGCTGGTGCGTATTTCTTACCATTACAACAGAAGCACCAAGGATCATAAAAATCATGGTGGTTGTGATCATATGCATCCAAACTTCCAAATGCGCCGCTCTCTCTCTCCCTCTCGCTCTCTCTCTCTGTCTTTCAACCCAGAGGAGCCTGTCTTTTCAACAGAGCTGTATGTTTAAAACACTAAACATACAGTGCTAAAACAGTCTGTCCCAGGAGAAGACGCTCATGGATGCGCCTTTACTGCACCTGCCTCTCAGTCCTGAGCGCGGATCGGCGCATAAGGTTTCGAGTGGCCCGGTCTCACCAAACCCCCCTATATTACCCACGGTTTTATTGTTGTCTCCATTTAGCACTGTGCTGAATCGAGCTTTAAATTTACTTGAGCTTCAGGACTGATGTTGAGCAAAGTGTCCTGCTCTACAGCTTGCTGATGCTCTTTCCCCGCTGCGTTCCAGCACCTTTGAAAATTTCCCAGCGACGATTAGCAAGATCAGGGAGAGCTCTAGAGGTTTTCACCCCACACACACAGATCTGGCTTGGAGTGCCGCTTCTTAAGAAATCGTCTGGTTGATTCCCCGTCTAGTAATCCTAGTAATCCATGTCCGTCTTTCATTCCTTATGACATGCAAGTTGATCAAGTTGTGGCGAAAAAGCTTAACGATGCACCAGTGGTTCCGGCCCAGCATTGATCTTGTTTTATAAGACAGGCGACACTAAGACAAGACGGATCTGGTTTCAGCCTCCTTCACTTCCACCGCATCTGCATCAACCACACACCCGGAGCCACACACATGATTATACAGTCCTGTTTCAGCCGTTGTGGTAACCAGGGGCATTTTAGAGATATGACTCTGTGTGTGTGTGTGTGTGTGTGTGTGTGTGTGAGAGAGAGAGAGAGAGAGAGAGAGAGAGAAGGCGGGGGACGTGTGAGTAGCCTACAGAGGTGACTAAGAGGTGGCAAATATATCTTATACATTCATTTCGCTCGAGCTCGCAAATCACTTTGAAATAATGAAACGGTTTGTGTGGGTTTTAGCTATAAGACATGTTCTACAGCAAGACCACACAGCTTTAACCTGCTCCATCCGCCCACTGGCTCGCTCTGCAGTTCATATTGCGCCATTTCAGTCGGTCTGTAGTGGAGCGTGTGTAGCCTCGCCTCCTTTGCTCTGGTATTCAGCAAGACCGCTGCATAGGCTGCTCACTGTTTCAGTGACTGACCAAAGACATCGTAGAGAGATTTCAGAGATACATTGTTTCAATCCTGCAGATTATTATTATTATTTTTTTTATATATATATTTTTTTATTTTTATTTTTATTTTTTCTTCAAGTTTGGCACCTCAAGGTTTGTGCTGGGTCAGTTGAAAAATTGCGAATTTGCATTTTATGCATACTATTGTCAGTACTGTTCTTTATCACTATTCAATTGCGTTTAATTTTTTAAAATGTCCAAACATCCACATATATGTTACATTTCTTGAACACTTGCATTTCAGCACCCTGGATAGCAGCTACGATAAAGATTTACTGCATGATGCAGTAACCTCTCTCCCTCTCTCTCTCTCTCTCTCTCTCTCTCTCTCTCTCTCTCTCTCTCTCTCTCTTCAAATAGTATTACACTTTGTGTCTCTGTAAATTATTTGATAGACTACAGTAGTATTATGTTCACACCAACCAACTCTGACCTACAAATGTTTAAGGCTGGGCCTGGGAGAGAGCTTTTATGTGTGTGTGTGTGTGTGTGTGTGTGTGTGTGTGTGTGTGTGTGTGTGTCTATATATATATATATATATATATATATATATATATATATAAACATATTTAAAATAATAAAGAAGTATTTCTTTTTCAATCTGTGCAACAAGTGGAAATTGTTAAAGTATCTACTCTCAGTGGCAGCTCGTTCATATGGGAATCAGCCATTCTGTGAATGTTAATCTTCATAAAGTCCTCATACACAACTCCAAACATTTTAAACTCCATTGAAATACTAAATAACTCTTTTGCGTGACCAACGATTTTTAAAGCATTGCTATCTGACAAATATAAGAAGATGTTATATTGATTTGCTCACCTTTCTAGATGTTGTGCAATCATGGGGCAGCACTCTCACTGCCCCACTTAGCTTCCATAGAGTTATTATTACAACTAGTAGTCAAAATGGAACTGCAAGAAGCACTAATAGAGGCCTATTGAGGCAGGAATCAAAGGGGTTAACCAGATTGGGCTATTTTAAAACTACTCCATGGCCACCGAGATCTTGTTTTATAGCGAATAATCAAAATTAAATTGCAGACATTGTTTCTATGATGTACATAGAAACATTTATTATACATACATTTATGGTTGATAATGTCTGTACATCAGAAGTGTTTATCATAGAGCCCTTGTTTCCCATGCAAAGACTAGGGGGGGAAAGAAGAAAAAATGTGTCCGCCTTTTCAAATTCCCAGATTATTTTGACGATTTTCAAGTCTTTTCTGTGGATTTTTAGATGTAGTTGGGTTAGAAAGTTTGTGGAAACTGGCAACCATGGTTAATGATATTAGCATTATTATGCATAAACTGTTTTGTAGAAATGCAGTCTTTATAATATCAATGTGGGACCATCCACTGCATCAGAGAATGAATCACAAGTGCAGAAAGCTAGAAGTAGACATAAAGTATGAGGATGAATCAGTTTGGATGGTAGGAGGAGTCACAGCAGTAGATGTGTGTCAGGATCTAGTGCCTGCATCACATCAGGCAGCAGAAGTGCACAAACAACTCAACACACACACACACACACACACACACACACACACACACACACACACACACACACACACACACACACACACCAATAACAACAACTCAATGTATGTCTGTCTGTTGAAAGCTTTCTAAATGACTGAGTGTGAACTCTGTTATTTAAATAAATATATAAATAATGTTTAAAAAGTTTTTTTCTTTTTCTTATTTCTTGAAATATCGGGTGCTTCTCAATACACAACTTGATGCTTCCTCGTTTCCTCGCTCCTCCATCCTCCAGCCCGTGACCCGGAAATCGATCGACGTCAACCATCTTGAAGGACATATCAATTCTCTAATTGCACCATGAGGAGGCGAGGAACGTGGAGTGAGGAAGCTTCCAGAGGAGCTAGGAGCGAGGATACACAGGTGTATTGTATAAGTGTTTATTGTCGAAAAGCCTGACGCAGCTATAAATTCCCCTCCTCCTTTACATCTGCAACAATCTCAAACAAAAATTCCTTTGATGATGTGATGGAATGTTGTGTGAAATCTTATTAAATAATAATATGTTGTCAAGGAGTAGACTATTGTAATTAATTGATCCTTGCATGTTTGGATATGCAAAGTTGCACAAACGATGCAACCATTTATGTATTGTTTATTAATTAATTGTTGAATAGACCAGACATTTCACATAGGCTACTATCAGTGCATTTTGCTTTATTAAGAATGTTGTTGTTAACCAAGCTCCAACAACATAACGGCACATCAAACAAAGAAACAATCAAACAACAACAAAAAAAAACATAACGCAGATCCCTGAAGCGCAGTCAGGTCATCCAGCTGAGCACAGTCATCATTAATTGACGTCGCTTTGAAGTGAGGCTTGAGAAAGTGAGGATATTCCTTTGGACTTGCTTCTATTCCTCTCTCCTCGCATCTCATCCTTGCATCCTTCCCTCACATCCTAAGGGGGTGGAGCTAAGTTTCAAGGAAAGGAAGCGAGGAAAGGAAATGAGGATGCACAAATAAGAAATGAGAAGCACCACAAGGGACGTGCACAATGGGGGGCTCTGGGAGCTCGAGCCCCTGCCCTTTTTCTAAATTATTTAAAAGTACCCCTCAACATTAATTAATAACCAATTATATTATGTAAAAAGCATTTGAATTCAAATTAGCATGAGAGCATGCACAAAACAGTAGGTAATGAAATCACAAGAAAGTCGGAGAATGTTTCTATTTATTTGTCCGGTGGAGTCTGCAGTCAGATAGTCTCGTTGTCATGACGCAATCGCGATGCGTCCTGCTATAACAGGCAGACAGGTATGTTGAAACCACTAGCAGTATTGTATATGCTTATCACCGGTAGTTTTCAAATTGTTTATTGTTAATTGATAGTAACCCGCCGCAAAAATACTGCGCCTCTTGCTCTTCTTAATAAGTACTCTCTTTATTTATTTATTTATTGCTCGAACCGGACTCTTTCCATTAGCAAATATTTTTACTGTTACTCTCTCTCTAAATTCTTGATGCTTCCTACCAGTCAGTGGGTGCCCAGCCAGGAGATGCCAAATTGTCATGGAAATTCGACAACACTCGCAGACTTGTCCTCTTCAGGCAAAAAAAAAAGGTTTATTACAGAACGATGGTTAATACAGGATAGAAAAAAGCAGGATAGAATAATGAGAGCGCTCTAAAGCGCTTGTGCTGAACCACTACTATATATATGAAACGCACAGCATGACACACTTCTGTGTACCCATAAGAAGCAGTTTGAGGCAGTTCAAACAGGCTATATTTTAGGATCTTAGAAGATGTGCAGATGAACCTTGAACAGAAGAACATGTTTGTGTCTCTGTAAGCAGATAAACATTCTGTACTGATCTCAGTGACATGACATGGCCTTCTTAGGCGTTATCCCCCGATGAACATGAACACGCACGAACATGAACAAAATTACTAAAAAGTAAAAATGAGTAATTTCCCTCACACTCTCCACTAAAAGTTGCCGTTTTGTTGTAATTATTTCTGTAAATGTAAAAAAAAATAAAGCACCATTAGGTTATATTAGTAGTGTTATTCTCATATCCATTATTGTGATCACACAGTCTGTTGACAATGTCTATCAGGGTGATAATAATATGTAGTTAAGTTAAAGTTAATAGTAAAGTAGTAAAATTGGCTCAGTGGTGATATGCCCCCCCCCCCCCCCCCCCCCCCCCCCCCCCCATTTATTTATTTATTTATTTTTAACATTTGAGCCCCTGTCCATGAGGAACTCTCTGCACGTCCCTGAGCACCTATCGTATTTGTTCCACGACGTTTCGTTGCGCAACTCAATTCTAAATTCTAAAATGGCCCATTAAGGCCACCGTATATCAGGAAGCAGGAGTCTGTACGTAGGTAAATAAAACCAGCCGATCGCTTTTATCGGTCAAAAAGATTCTGTAAGGAACGTGACATCTTCTCACTCAGCAGTGTGAGTATGAACGTTTATAAATTTGTTGCTAAAGTAATTGCGAGTATTACTTAGTTGTTAATAATTTTAGTCTTTAGCTAGCTTTGCTAGCTACATAGTTGCCATGCTTTACCTAAGCAGCTATCTGTAGAAGCAGCATGTACATTGTTGAGTTTAGTCTGTCTTACATTAGCGTGCTTTGTGTTGTTAGATAAGGACCTGTATAATAATATAAATTTAGCTCTGGGATGCTGAGTAGCATTTCTTCTTGCTAGGATTTCAGGTTAAGCTAGCATACAACTCTTAATATTCATGGTAGCCTAAACTGTTGGCTAGCTCTTACTCACTTAGTTAATAATTGCGAAATTATTTGTCAGTACGTCAGTCAGTTATTTTACACATAATGCTATTTTGAAACATCTTTGTAATTGTATTGGCTAATTAATAATACACGTTTTCTGTTCCATTACTGGAGCTAGCTAAGCTAGCCCTATTTAGCCTACATATGACACACAATACTGCTATAATTGTCTTCTTCGTTTGTGTCCGCATTTCTGTTTTGATTCCTAGACGATATAATGTCCTATGGGGTTGATTCTGGGCATGATGACACTGACGTTATTTGTTTTATTTTTGGTGCACTAATAAGTTGTTTTGTTGTCATAAAGCTTCATGTTTAGGTTGCAGTTGTACGTGGCTGTCATATAGATTTGATGAACTCCCATCAGCCGTTTCACTGAAGTCAGTGAAGTCGGGGTTGTATACAGCACATCGCCATGTCGAGAAAGCAGTCAGGAAAGCCTGTACGTGGGAACAGGAAATGTGAGCTGGAGAGAAAGAGGGATGAACGCGCAGCCCGTAGGGCTCTGGCCAAAGACCGAAAAAATCGGCCTCCAGGAGAGGAGGAAGGAGAGGAATTTGTTAGTTTTTCCAACCAACTCAAAGCACTTGGTCTCAAACTAAGAGAGGTCCCAGGAGATGGGTATGTTGAGATTTTTTAGTCAGAGTTAATCTTCTTTCACACTCAGAACCCGAAACATTATCAGCTGACTTTTACCCAACTGTGCATGCATCCCTTCACACAAGCCGAGAAAAACAGTACTAATTTGTACTGTTCCTTGTTGCTGGGGTGGAACTCTCAAGCATGCACATTTTGTGCCTTTAGTATGTAGTTTTTATGCAGAACGGTGCATATAAATGTACCTTTACTCTAAAAAGTCATTATGGTCCAATTGTGTCAAACCTTTTTTTAAATTGTACACTATACAGATCAGTCATAATATTCAAACCACCTGCCTAATATGGTGTAGGTCCCCCCTGTGCCTCCAGCGTTAACTTTCAGCAATTTTTGCTGCAGTAGCTCTTCTCTTTTATCGGACCAGATGGCTAGCCTTCGCTCCCCACTCGTAACACTGAGCCTTTGGTGTCCATGACCCTGTCGCCGGTGTCCTTCCTTGGACCACTTTTCATAGGTACTAACCACTGCATACCGGGAACACCCCCAAAAGACCTGCTGTGTTGGAGATTCTCTGACTCGGTCGTCTAGCCATCACAATTTGGCCCTTATCAAAGTCACTCAGATTCTTACACTTGCCCATTTCTCCTGCTTCCAACACATCAACTTCAAACTGACTGTTCACTTGCTGCCTAATATATCCCACCTTTTGACAGGTGCCATTATAACGAGATAATCAATGTTATTCACCTCACCTGTCAGTGGTTTTAATGTTATGCCTAATCAGTGTATGTCCACATTTCCTGGTGAAAGATGCATATTAAAAGTTCAAAAAATAAGGGTTACATCCCAACAACAAGCAAAGGTACAGTTTAGTACCCTTTGTTTCTGAGAGTGCAGGGCATTTTTACTAGGATGCATGCATTTATGTTAACATTGTCTTTATGCCGATAATGTCTTTAATTATAAAAGATGAATGATATTTTAAAGCTGCCTTAAAAGATGTCTATGCTGAGAATAGACATGCACTTTACATCGTATACAACATAGAAACTGCTTGTTCCGAGCTTTGGCGGATCAGCTGGAGGGACACTCACGAGGTCACTTGCGTCTGCGCCAGGAGACTGTTCAGTACATGACGTCTCACAGGAAGGACTTTGAACCTTTCGTTGAGGATGATGTGCCATTCACTAAGCACGGTGAGAAATGGGGTTGTGAGTTTGGACATGAAAAATAATTCTACTAGGAAATACTCAAAAAGAAGTGTTTGAAACACTTTAAACAGTCTTGTGAATTGAAAGTCATCCACTGTTCTGTGTAAGCCTGATATTCTGTACTTTTGCCTCAGATTATTTGAGATCATGTTACTGGACATAATGAATTTTGTTGATTAAAAAAATGACACTAAATTGCCTGACAATTGATAGATAATTAGCCTTCTCATTTAAATACCCATGTAATGGACCTCCAGTGAGTTTCATTATAGAGAACATTTAACTCCTGCATGAGTTATTACCCTTCTGAGATCTTTTTTCTAATTAACAAATTACATGTACTGTCACTTTCAGCTACAGTGTATTCTGTATATTTATCCCACCCTACAGAGAAATGTCAGTAATGTCATACCAGTTGTAAACCGCGTTAAACGTGCTTAAAATATTTTCTTTAAAGACAAGAACTCGACTTTATTTTTAACAGTAATGTTTTCTGCTAAATGCTGTAAATTTAAATATATTCTCTTCTCATCCTCCAGTGTCAGACCTTGCAGAGCCAGGGACCTTTGCAGGCAACGATGCAATAGTGGCCTTTGCTCGCAGCCAGCAGGTGAAAGTGGTCATCCATCAGCTGAATGCTCCATTGTGGGAGGTGATGTACAGCTGTTTGACTCTTATATTACCTGACTCTTGTTTATAGACTTACCATCAGTAGAATTTAAATTATTTTGATGCAAACTCTAGGTTGTGGGGGAAAAAAACAAGCAAAGGTAACGTGATGTCATCTTTTAGATAAATGGATCAGAGAAGCCATTATGTCAGGAGCTCCATATAGCGTACCGTTATGGTGACCATTATGACAGTGTCCGGCAGATTGCAGACAACTCTGAGAGCCCTGCCTGTCTGCGTATAGCGGTTTGTAAATATATATATATATATATATATATTTTTTTTTTTCCTCCCCCACAGGTTCCCAACCTTGGTCTTGGAATACCCTTTGTCCTGTACAACTTCAAATCAAAAAGGGCTGTTGATTAGCTGATTAATCACATGCAAGGAATACAATGTGCAGGACAGGGGAGTGGGTAATCCAGGACCGGGGTTGGGAACCTGTGTTTTAATGATTCACTAAACAGATCAAGCAGTACAAGAACAATTATGTTACCCATTACAGATAGTACAGGTTATAGACTGATCTTACATACAATGTTGTTCTGCCCTTATGATAGAATCTAAATAATTCAAGACGGTTTGGTGATGGGGAGAAGGACAAACAGAGAGTCCCCTCCCCTAGCCATTCTCCCTCTGACGATGAAGATGTTATCCTGAATTCCCTGAAGACCACCAGCCCAAACAGTAAGAGAGACACTCTCTTTTTCCATACTCTTATCTTGGCTTTGGTGGAGTTCTTGTCTCCCCACACTGTTTCTGCATTTGGTTTGCATCTTTCAGGTCAAGCGGTAAATCCGTGCCAATCAATTGCAACCTCACAGACGTGCCATGCAGAATGGCTTGAATCCGAGCTGAAGAACCAATCAACACCCTGTGGCTTTGGAACAGGGAAAATGCCCACAAATCAAAGTGAACGTAGTGACCGCGTGTGTCTGCCTGAGAGTGGTACCAAATACAAACCCAAGGTTAATGCTGGTTATATTATTTATGTTTAAAAGCAATATGTGGATTTATTGCTTGGGATAAGGATATGTGTTATCTGGCATTCCCTCTTTTTGGGTTTCTAGATGTCTAATAAACAAAGGAAAGAGCAACAGCGTCTAGAGAAGAAGAAGAAGCAGGAGGAAAGGCACAGACAGAAAGTTCTTCAAGGCAAAGGTTCACATGACCATGACCAGAATCAGAATCTGCCTGAACCGGTTACACTTGTGCCAGCTCTCAACACTCTAAGCATCTAAAATAGTCTTGGACAAATAATTCTAAAAGGTGACTCTGCTGCTTTTTATTCAGTTATCCAAGTATAGCAAGAAATGGGTAATCTCTACATTGTGTATATGTGGAGAACGTGATTAAGTGCATGGAAATGTGCTGCCATCTTAATGACAATAAGAGGAAATTCTCTCTTTCGGGTAAAACCATCATGGTATGTGCTATGGTTGCCTTAGCTAAACTATCATATCTTCACTTATTTTTTAAATTTACTATTATTTAGAACCAAAGAACAGTCCAAACTGTAACTGGGCAGTATGGAGAATAGCATTACGTTATGGTTGATGTTGGTGAATTGAAAGAAATTGTTTTTTCCTTTGACTTATAAGGAATTAGTTTCTGCTCCTGATAAAGGCTGCCAACCTTTATTGAAATTAGTGGGGTTCTTGTTTGGTTTACATTTTTGCATTCCCTTACAGAGGATTTGCCATCTTTATATTTTGAAACATAATTACATATTGAGAATATCAGCATGCATTCAGTATTTCATGTGAGGAATCATTCATTGCATATTCATAACCCGAAGAATTGTTCTGTAATTCTAGTCATTGTTCATCTGTTCATGTTACACAAATGAGTAAGCATCACAATTTTATACGGAAGTGGAAATCTATTTATTTAAAATCAACAATAAAGTTTGGGGAGTCTTGTACAGTATAAGACATTGTGTAATGTGTATATAATTAAATATTTTACAAGCATGTTTTTGTAATGCAATACATTTGATATACCTTGATTAAGACAGTGTGCAAGCATGATGAGTAGTTTGGCAAACAGTAGGAAATGAAAGTGCTAAATTCCGAGTCATCTTATTTACACGCATGTTAAACTTTAAAGCAGCTCTTCATAATGTGGACATTATGCCAATAGTTTGAAATAATAGAATGTACTGTATGTATAAACCATAAAAAGCATCAATATCTCTGATAATCCACAAGGAGGCAGTAGAGGATTTCTGTGCTGCAACCCCATACTGGAAATGTGCAAAGCAAAAAAAAGCACAACCATTCATGAACACATCCTGAAATGACAAGATGCAGGAGTAAAGTATAAAAAGCAAATCTTTATGTGCATCCCTCAGTAGACGTGTGTAGGTAGTGGATTGTGCCTCTGAAGTTTTCTGGAAACTGATTAAGGCCCTTCTTGACCACAAAACACATGTTACACCCTCTCATTAGTAGCTACAAGGAACTCAAAATCTGTTCCTTATTTTCATCAACCTTACAATCTCATGGAGAGATAATTATAGTGGCCTAAATGAGTGGTTTCTAACCCTGATCCTGCAGGACCCATACCTTGCACTTTTTGTTTTGTTTTGATGTTTTCCCTCCTCAAGTACCCCCATGTCAACACAGGAAGGGTGTTAATTAGTAGATTATTTGAATCAGGAAAAACAACACATGTAAGGCAGGGGAACTCCAGGAACATGTATAAAAACCACTGGGATAAATGGCCCTAATCGTGTGCCTTAACAATACATAATTTACTTTCAGGCAGTGGTTTAGATGTGCAACATTAGCTAGGTGTGTGTCCTAAGTTAACTTAACTATTAAAAGTATTTCATTGTTCCCTTTTCAAACATAAAATGTATAGGGCTGTAAGCCAACATATTCAATTCCATTACTAAAATATATACAGATAAACACATGCTTTTGACTGATGTTCTCATTGGACATTTAATGGTTTCATTACCATCTTAACTTAAATACTAATTTTTCATTCTTTTTTGTGTTTAGGTGTATGCATAGTGTGTTTGCTGGTTTAAATAACTTCAGTTTGTCTATTCAGTGCAGTTGGTGTAATTGCTTTAGAGCACCTCTCTGTGGACAACAAGTGCTATAACTGTATGAGTTATAACCTTTTCTCTTCCTCTTTTTCCATCTGTGGTAAGGTTTTCAGCTCTTCGTCCATCTGTCTGGCAGAACTACAAGTTGTGACTCCAAGTAAATGCAGCTGTAGGAAAAGTTTATTAGAAAAACAGAATGCTCAACAGGCAACATATTGTAACTGCATGCTACCAAAATTTACGCACAATTAAATTCAATATTTTTTAAATGTCGTAAATACTGTGAAATACAGAAACGGTATTAAAATGTCACACTACCAACCTGAGCCAAAGTGAGCCGTACAGCACAGGCCTTCTCCCCGAGCTGACTTGTAAACAGGGGAGACACAGACACGGGAATCGCTGGGTACGTGGGTAAGGGTTGTAGAGAGGAGGTGGGGTGGCAGGTATAAAGTGGAACGCTGCCTAGAGGATCGTATAGACTCGCCTTCCCATGTCAGCCAGTAACCACGTAAACCTTCAGCACCTCCTTTCCACTTGACCAGCACGGAGTCATTTCCCACTGTAGTGAGATGCAGATCTGCTAGAGCTGGCAACACTGACAAAAAAGACGGAAACTTAAGCTTTACTCATTCTGCACCGAAAGAAAAAAATGAAGGAAACAGTTTTTGGTTGGATTCAAATAATATAGATTTAGATGGAGTTACTATACAACATGTTTAAATGTTAACACACCAATACCTTCTTGAGTGCATGCTTTGACAGACATGGCTTTCTCTTTGCCAGAGAGGTACCTGGCACTCACGGTGACCAGGTACTGTGTCCCAGGCTGCAGGTTAGTCAGTACCGTTGAGTTCTGCCTGTTATTAACAGTGAGCACATGGAGTTTCCCTGTTGGAAGGGTGGAGTACTCCACCTGATAAGTCTGTACAGATTTAGGCTGCAGCGGTCCCCAGCTCACTCTCACACTGGTCATGGTTGACTCAGAAACCGTCACTTGCACCGGGCTCAGGATCTCTATGTCAGAGGATATTAGGGAAGAGAGGAGGTGTTTAGAAAAAGGGAACATGTAATGTAAACAGTTTTCGCACGGACACTATTTATCACTGTATTTAAACAACTTTAACCCATCACTTCACTTTTTGTATCAAAACACTCTGTCTTCATTTCTACTGAACTGTAGTGTAACCACCAGTCAAAAGTTAGGACACACCTTCTCATAGAAGGGTCTTCATTTTTTCTATTTTCTACTGTTTCTTCTTCTTCGTAATAATAATAATAATAATAATAATAGCACAATGGATGTTCTCAAGGTGCTTCCTGAGGAAGTTTCACCCAGAAGGCTTTTCTTAAATAGGAAGCACACTCTTTGTTCTAAATAAAATGTAATTTTAAGTTAAAACTACTTATTAAAAATACATTTGGATTTGGTAATAAATTTATAGATGGGCCTTAACTTAACAAATTCCAAGCCTTTATCAAAATGTCTCTCGTGTTCCTCCTGTCCCTTATTTCCTTATATTGTAAATTGAACAATGGACATATGAATCAAATTTCAATGTTTCAGACAGCATCCACTTCACAAATGAACCCATTGCTGTTCTCACCTGGCTGCGTGGTGAAGGTGGTATGTAGGGTGTTAAAGACCTCTAAGTTGGATCGCGGTATTAGCGAGACATTGTATGTGGTGTCCGGACGTAGGTTGCTCAGCCTGGTAGAGCTGGAGTTGCCTGGGCGGGTGATTCTCTGATAGGGGCTTACAGCTATGCTTTGATCAGTACCATTCTCTCCCGTACTTTTTGTAGGTTCCGAGTGAACAGGTCCAAACCGGATGTCATAGTACCCGGTACCTGCAAGCACAGGCCTCCAGTGCAACTCTGCACTAGTAGAGGTGATGTCTTGAACCTGCAGCCTTTTAGCACGAATGATTTCTGGGTAAGCAGAGGGAGAGGCATAAATAAGCAGAACAGTAACGAGAGAACAGAGTTTAACAAGGAGTAAGCCAAGAGGAATGTCTCTCAAAATAGAAAGCTCAGTCAAATGTGACAAATAGCAGCGTCATAAGCTGCTATGGGTATGGGTGAGCGAGTGTATCAGACAAACTCTATTAGGGCGCCATGCCATGCCATATTTGATATTCCTAACCTGATCTGTATAATGTGCTTATGGTCTATGTATGATGTATGTGTAAGAGTCTAAAACTGGGCACTTACGTGACACTCAATCAGTAAAGAGGATTACTTATTATTAATACCTGGAGGCCCTAGGAAGGCTCCAGTAATTTTTTTTATTATTAGCCCCTCTCTCATTACAGTGTATATTGCTCTGTCCCTTTGCCTTGAAGACTAGTGTTGCTGTCTCAAGCTATTTGTGTCCCTGAGTTGTCTGGCCAAGGCGCCCAAATTTCTACAGCACGCACCGGTGGAGGCTGGAAGACCACACGTCTACACCCATATACAGTGGATATAAAAAGTCTACACACCCCTGTTAAAATGGCAGTTTTTGTGATGAAAAAAATTAAACCAAGATATATCATGTCAGAACTTTTTCCTACGCTCAGTGTGAAATTATGATCAGAAACATTTTAGGAAAATAGGAGAACTAAAATTGTTACAATAACCAGGTTTCACACCCTTTTATAATTGGCGATGTGGCTGTGTTCAGAATGAACCAATCATATTCAATCTCATGTTCAAAAGTAATTATCTTACAGCTGTCATCAAATAAATTATTCCGATTAACCCCAACTAAATGCCCTTTTAAAAAAAAAAATCTTGTTTCATCTGATTGCTGAAGTCATGGTCTGCAAAGAGCTGACAAAGCCTTACAGGGTCTCACTGTTGAAAGGAATTGATCAGGGGAGGGGTACAAAATAATTTCCAAAACTTGAAATGCACCATGGACACTAAAGGCTCCCAAATTTACAAAAGGACACAACAAAAACTTACCAGGGAGGCTGCCAAGAGACCTACGGCAACATTAAGAAGCTGCAGGAATATCTGACAAGTACTGATTACGTTCTGCATGTGACAACAGTCTCTCATATTCTTCACATGTCTGGGCTGTGGGGTAGGGTGGTTAGAAGTAAGCCCTTTCTCACAAAAATCATCCAAGCCAAACTAAGTCACCTCAAACCATGTGATAAAATGTATTATGGTTTGGCTCAAAAAAAAAAAAGCACATCAGCAAAAGATCACCATCCCCATGGTGAAGCATGGTGTGGTAGCATCATGCTTTAGGGCTGCATTTCTTCAGCCAGAACTGCAGATTTTATCAAGGTGGAGGGAATCGTTAATCGCTACAAATATGAGCTGATTCTACTGCAAAATATTCAGGTGTCTGCTTATAAGCCTAAAGCATTCATCCAAATCAACAAAAGAATGGCTTAACCAAAAGAAGATCAATGTTTTTGAATGGCCTAGCCAGAGCCCAGACTTGAATCCAACTAAAAAATCTGTGGGGTGACCTGAAGTGGGCTGTACGCAGGAGATGGCCTCACAATTTGATGAATCTAGAATGTCTATGCAAAAAAGAGTGGGGAAAATATTGCCAAGTCAAGATATGCCACGCTGATAGACTCTGACCCAAAAAAGACAGTGGTGTAATAAAATCAAAAGGTGTTTCAACAAAGTATTAGTTTAATGGTGTGCACACAGGTTGTTGTAAGTCCCCCCCCCCCCCCCCCCCCGCCATATAGAAGTTTCAGATTATTTTTCACTTTATTTGTATACTTTGCAATTGCACATTAAATGTGAGAAAAGATCAGACATGATTTGTCTTAGTGTCATTCTTTTACTTCATAAAAGCCTGCCATTTTAACAGGGGTGTGTAGACTTTTTATATCCACTGTAGTCTGTCTGCTCTTATTATTTTTTTCCTCACATCTATATTCAGAGGTTGAGCAAGATTAAGCATCTTTAAAGTGACTTGTTCTCATTTTCTCTTTTACAAAATAATATGCTGATTGTTTAGGTCATTGTCAAGTCTCTACCTATTCCTCTTTATACATGTTTGAACTACACTAAATCCGTTTTTCTTAAACTAATTTCCCTGTTTTTCCCAATAAGCTCTTACCAATGATGGCATTCCTCAAGTCCTCAGTGATGATACTCATGTCTTCGATATCCACAAAGTGCAGGTGATCCTCAGCAGGTGGACTCACAACATCCCTTAGTACCTGGTAGTTCCCTCGACCAGTGGACACAGCCAGCACATAGACACCCTCGTTCCGCAGCTCAGTCATGAACTGCTGCACGTCTCCAGGCTCCACACCATCAGTAAGCCACACCAGCACTCTTGGCAGTCCTTCTCTGGCTCCTCCTGGGATGCCCTGCTTCAACACCTCCTCCTTGGCGATCAGAAGAGCTTCCTCTGTATTGGTGTCTCCCCCAAGTTTTTGAGTCCTCTGCAGTGCTTCCTGAAGGTCCTGCTGCCTGCTATAAGCCTCAAAGCCAAACTCCAGGTGTGGCATTGTGCCAACCTGCAGCAGCGCCATCCTCACCTGGCCATGACCCAGAGAAAAAGGCTGCACAAGCTCTGACAGGAAGTTTAGCATGTGCGAAAACTCAAACATAGAGACACTCCCCGAAGAATCCAACAGGAACAAGACATCGCCTTCACAGCAGTTCAAAACTGTTGGTGTAAAGGAAAGATCAGAGGTTTATCATAATGTTTAGGAAAGAGGTTTTAAAGATGTTAATACCAATTAGGAATTGATTTAGAAGGTCAGGCTCAGTCACATTTAATGTCCAAATAGCATCACACGGAGCAAAACAACAATTTACAAAATAAAGAGGTTCATCAAAGTAATATCTATCAATTTCACTGAACAGAACAGTTGCATAGTTTTGGAGTTTAATATTTTAGTATTGAACAAGATGTCAATTTCTCAAGAACAATACCAAGTGCTGTAAATTAGGAAAACGTGAGATGCAATTTCAACCATTACTTGTATCTCAAGGGGAACTGCAGTTAATCAAGCCATCCAAAGCACAAAATAAAATGTTTCCACAAAAGGAAGAAGTAACAAGTGGTCTATTCTCACTGGCATCGTTTCTCCGATCTTGCTGTACTTTCCAGGGTTTTCCTCCCTGCTCCCACGCACTCCCTGACTCACACACACGCAACTATATGCTACTGCACAAAATCTTCACTCCTTTGCTTTGCTGCTTTTTTTGGAACACCACAGTCACACAGTTATTAAAGTTCCACCAAAAGCAATAAAAATGGATAAAACTCAAAAGCTTAAGCGGAATGCCAACTAGAAAAGGGAAAAATAAGAAAAATCCACCTTGAAGGGGCATAGAAAGTGTCAGATTTATAGGGGAAAAAAGGCTGCATGGTTTGATCAAAATATTTAGACTGAGCCAGAAAAGCAATAATGATCTGCCAGCAGTTATGGATTTCCTGGCAAAGAAAAGCTCCTTAAATTAGAGTTGAAAAATAAACATAAACAGATGGTAAGTGGTAGCAGCAGGACTACTGGATACCATGAGGGTTAGCGGGGGGGTTAGAAGGGGCAGCGTGAGGGAGAAACAGACAGTAAAGGGGGAGGTGAGGACTGTGAGTCTCATAAGAATGAAAGGAAGGAATGCATTTTCTATTCCAGAGACCACAGTAGTGAGAAAGAATGAAAGCTGTGTGTGTGAGGGAGATCATAATAGGAGAGTGAACCCATGCCCAATAAGACAAGTCACTAACTAATCAAAAGGTCTAGTAATGCCTGCAGGCAGGGCAGCCGTGGGTATTCAGACTTGCAAGTAAACAGGCATTTTCTAATGCCCACTTTGTGTCCTTCGATATTTTGAACAAAGCCTCATTTTAGTGTCACAATACAATCCTTCAATAGTTTGCGAAACACTTGACTGCACATCGGCACAGTCAGTCTAACCAGTGACTCTTGAAGAATTCCCAAAAGCATTCAACCATCTCGAGATGAACCAGACAATGGGAAATGTCCTCATAATCCAAATACAAGTGACCACTACGAGGGCCGTCTAAAGATGAGAAGTAGGATAATCGAAGTATACTCCAAGTCACATTGGCTAGGATTTAATGTCCAACGAGACATTCTGACAATGATGAAATATAGCCTGACAAGTACATCACTGACTTACTATAATGATGTGGGAAAAGAAAAGAACGAATTTATTCTTTTCTTTTCCCACATCATTATAGTAAGTCAGTAAGTCAGCAAAATACACGATCACACACCCACACACTGTCTCTGCCTACACACATGCACACACAATACATAGCGTACATATGGTTGAGTATGAATTTAGTTAGCCACATAAGCATCTAAAATGAATTTAATGAAATAATCTCTGTGCACTAAGTGACCTTCAATATTAAGACATGAACTGGGAGGATAGCACCTGTGATTGAGAGAGCAGTGTAAAAAGCTGTTGTGTGAGCAATGGTTAAAATTCAATAAAATTTTACTTTTATAGCAATTTTAACAATGGACACTGTCACAAAGCATTTTTACAGAAATATATAAATTCATGATATAAATTTTTAATTGATCCCTAATGAGCAAACCAGAGGTGACGTTGGCAAGGAAAAACTCCCTGAGACAATATGAGGAAGAAACCTTGACAGGAAACACACAACTAATATACACCGGAGATCAAAAGAATGGAAGAACGTTGAGGTTTCAATTTCCAAACTAGTTTACTTTTTCATTTTCCAGACAACAGCACAAGTCAATTGATAGCTTGCCAATGTGTACTATAGAAATTCAGCTGGCCTTTCAGTGGTTAAGTTAAATACTCAATGTTATCAAAAGTACCAAAAGCATCTAGACCAGCATCTTACCAGCTGACATTCCACAGGCTATCATTAAAACAACATGATGGATTTTTGATGGCTGAAGAATTATTCCCATTTAACTTATACAATTAAAAAGTGTCTTTTTTAAAAGTATATCCTTTTAGTTGAATTTGAGTAGACTGGTTGAGCAGACTGGTCACCATTCCAATTTTCACCGGAAGTCAGGACCTGTGGCGAGGTAGTTTTATTTAATCATATTCCAGTGTGCAAACACAGATAAGCGGAAGGGATGTGTTTCTATTTTTTTTTTTTTCAAATTCATACAATGAACTTTGACTGATGATTGATGTTACTAGTCAGGGTCATGGTGAGTCTGTTTCAGGAATGCTGGGCACCACCCGTGAATGCACCCTGAATGGTACTGCAAGGCGCGCACACTCCTCGATATGGAGATTTATAAAATCACCATATCAAACTTTAAAAACGATTTAAAACGTTGGTGTTGGGTGACTTAATATAAAAACAATTAAAGAACCAGCCAGTAGTTTTTTTATTTCTTTCTTTTTTTAAAAAAAAATTTTAATTTAGTCATTCATTTTCATATGATACATTTTCATGTGATTAATTTACGTGTGATTCAGTAGTTTGTTATTTCTGCACATATTTTGTTCTATATTATTATTAGGCTATTGTCTGTTATCCAGTGTGATATGGGGTGTGTAGTTACAGAGACCTTGGGTGGCCAAGGAGGGGCAACAGGGGTACCTTCTAATTATGTATACAAGTTCACCCTGTGTTTAGCTTTGTGAAAACGTTTCGTGTTTATTTGCACAAAGTTAAATATTGTCTGTACTGTACGTCTAAAATTTGTTTCTCAAACTAAGAGAAATAATTAAGTTCAGATTTGATTGGTGTAATGTATGTGAACTGTGGAACTCACCTGAACCGGAGCTCGAGCTCTGCGACTTTCCCGCGCGCAGGTGAAAGCTGAACAGCAGGCACGTGAGCACGAGCCGAAACTCCATCGCGCGCTTCCCTGTGTTGTTTCCTGAGGCGCGGAATAGTATATTAGACTACTGAAAACGGTCACAGCCACGGCAGGTAATAACCATGTTTCGCCCAGAGGTTTTGCCCTAGTAGTCAACCTTGAAAATGTTGGCAGGTCTTGCTTTGTTACACGCCTCCTTTTTCCCGAAAGAACACAATAAGTGCACACCTGTAGCTACAATTTCCGTCGACTGACTCACCCGGACTGCTGTGTCTTGCGGCAGACTAAACCAAAAACAGATTGAGACTGTGAGAGCTAGAGCTACTGAATTTGCAACACTCCCTCCCTCCTTCCTGTAGTTTCTCCCCTTCCCTCCCCTCTTTTCTTTCGTTCCCTCCCTACTTTCAGTCGTGCTGTAGCCGACTGACCAACCTTCACCGGCTTGGAGTCAGTCCCAGCTTTTCCTCACTGTCATCTTTCCCTCGTGTTGGCTTTGAATGTGGCTGCTACTCCTGCAGCTATAACCGGGCAGTGTCATCTGAAAACAGAGTTCTATCTTATTTAGATTAGTTGTTTTAACACTGAAGCGGGAATACTTTTCATACAATAACACATAAATCAATTCAAAAAACACATTTCAACAAATATGGAAGAAGAGTGTGAAACATATGAAAGGCCCCTAGATAGATAACATACCACACAATTAAATGTATTTACCAGCAATTTGCTTTATTTGTATTGTCCCCAGAAGCACTGGGGCCATTTCCGGACTGCACATGTCCAGATTTGTGTGTAGCGGAAATTAGTTTTAGAAAGTCTTGATGCTAAAACCCCCAGTGAACTTCAACAAGGGGTGACGTGGACCAACACACCCAGTAAGCAAACACAGACTAGTTGTAAAAGCCCAGTCTGGTGAGCATATATTGTCCTCAATTTTCAGCTGTACTAACATACAACAATTAATTTCTAATTCTACCTTTTCTACCTAAGCAGGATTTCGCTATTAACTTAATCCATAGCTTACAGTGACTTGCATATTGTGTGCCATGAGTCCAGCAGAAGCAGTAAATCAAGATCTGTGCACCTGCTAAAACTTTGTCCTGGCATGTGTATGGCTGTCAGATATGCATGCACGTTAGAATACACATTTTAGACACCAGATTCCTTGGGGCTGTTTGCAGTCTGAACTTATACATTATCGACATCGATAGCCATGATAATTTTTGATGTAATTTAGGATCTAGAATACAAGTTACCTCAAGAGCACCATACCTCATATTCAGCTAGATCAAATGTGAAATATCTACAGGCTTTAATACCCGCTCATACCCTGGAAAGAGGTCTTTCCCAAAGTCGTAGGGGTTTGTGAACCACTTGGAGGCAAGTATGGACCTGCTGCAGAGATGAGATAAAAATCTCCAGCAACGCAGACCACGAGTGTATACAAGCAGCTCTGCATATTTCGCCATGGAGTTTTGTTTTGTTTTACACAGAAAATATGATGTAATGGCATCGTATAGATATGATGCAATCGCATTGCCCAGATCACTATGAATGGAAATGAAAATTTCCATTGCATGAGAAGGCATCTATGGCAAAGAAATACTGATATGCATTTCAAGTGTTGTTTAACATAATTATCAAATGAAGTGGATCTGTTTGTATACTAAGGAAAAAGGTTCAATCTAGAACCCTTAAGGCTTCTTGTCTTTGTCTCTTTGTGTCAGGCGGCAGATACAGATGCAAATGCAGGTAAACAGTCGCTTTATTTAACAAGCTGGCAAGAGACAAAAAACATGGTTAATAAACAGACAATGGTCAGGTGATGAACAAGCAACCTGAACTACACAAGGCAAAGGCAAAAACATGAAAATCAGAACAAGATCAATGACCAGAAAGATGATACCAAGATAAAGGCTTGGTATCAATTGATATGCAACAAAGGGCTTATACTTCGCACTGAATGGGTGATGTAGAGTCCTTATATAATGTGTGGCTGTGATTGAGTTCAGATGTATGTATAAGCCAGTGAACGTTTCTGTGGTTGTTGGGTGTTGTTGTCTGTGCCAGCCATGACTGTACGCCATGTTGTGTTCTGTTGAAGTTAGACGCTGTTTCCAGAGTTGACATGACACTAGAACCCTACACCAGTGTTTCCTTATCAGAGAGGGTTATCAAAGGGTTGCCCCTTTAGGAAGCTAAGAATCCTTAACTATCTAAATATCCCCTGAAGAATCCTTTAAATAAAAATAAATAAATAAATAAATAAATAAATAAATTTTAAAAAACAGTACCAGATGGTACATTTGTTTGAAAGGCAAATCATTTCATTTTTTTTGGGTGAGAAACAGCACTTATAGGAATGAAACATGTTCTTCTAATAAAACAACAATAATATTCATTTAATCATTTATTCACTTATTCAATACAACCTGGATGATCCCTGGACATATTCATTCACTACTAGGTCCAATTTAGCATTGCAAATCCATCTACATGCATGTTTTTGGGTGAAAACCCTGGGAGAAAATGCAAAATTCCACACAGACAGTAGCCAGCTTAGGATCAACCCTTTATCTTCCCACTGCACTGTGACATTCACTTGCTTACTTGCTTATAAACTCCCATTTGTAATAAACCTTTCAATGAAGACCAATATAATATCAAATTTACTACCCTAAAGAAAAGTGTTATGAAATACCAATAAGTAGAACTGCGGTGAGTTACACTTTGAGGTAGGTTTGCATCATTAAAGAGATTGTAGCAGCATTCAAACTGAATATAAAAATAATCTCACCTGTCAGATTTATTGGACTGTGTCATTGAAACATGAGAGAAGTATTGGCATAGATGGCAGTGAGCACAGTAGCAGAAAGCCCAGTTCAGCTTTCCTGGCACAGGAGAATGGAAATATATCATAAATGACAGGACACAAAACTAAAGATTCAAATAAATATTTTTTAATCTCTTTTTTTTTTTTTTTTTTTTTTGGACAGGTTTAATGCTTCAGCTAAATGTTTTAAGAAATATTTTAGAAGTTGCTCTAATCAAAGCATTACTTCCCTCCAACATCTGGTATAATCATGAACATTTATTGGTCCAAAAGTACTGCATATCTGTATATGCCTTGTCCAGTGTCAGTGAAGGCCACTGTTCTATGCAGGAATAATTAAACCAAACACCTTATTTTACTTCATTTCACCTCACATGGCAAAAGTTATACAGATATACTGCTTTACAAAATTATTTAGATTTCAAATACAGTACACTTGTGCGATCAGTGAATAGACGATAAATGGTGTAATAGATGTATAATTGGTTTCACTATTATACATGGTGTCCCAAAAGTCTCCAAATTAACTTTTTTTTTTTTTTTTTTTTACCAAAATGTAATTCTATTTACAAAACATCATCTACATAATTGCTATGTCTTTGTAAACACACATGTAAATGCATGTCCATCGCAATCTTGCAACAGCTTCCCAATCCAGCCATGAGAAGGATTTCAGTCCGTTCTTCTTTTCTCTTAAAGGCTATCGAGGAAGAAAAAAACATAAACTAAGTATAAAAATTTTTGGAAGACATGTATGAAGACTTTTGGGACACCCTGTATAATGCTTAAATGAGTACACTGAAATAATGAAAGGAGGAAATCAGCTAAATTTGTAGGACAGGGGAACTCCAAGAGATGGAAATAGGAAATAACACACTAGGGCATTAAGGCCTTTTGTGACCTCTGTGTTAATGAGCATTGGGCAGATTAAATAAATAATTAACATCCTCCTAATACCGAAAATACTCTGGAAACTCAAGCGGATTGTCCAGCCTTCCATCCTGTGTTTGTTATGAATTGTCTGAATGCTCCTGGTCTTCCTGGATTTAAGTACAATTTATCGATACCTGCGTCACCATAGTTTCCCCTCACGCCAGTCTTTCTATCAACCCTGACTTCCACGTCTCCCTTCTCAAGGTCTGCACTCCTTCTGCCAGGAATGTTTCATGGATTCCTTTCTGGCCTCCATCTGCAGGTATTCAAGCTTTGATTTATCAGTTAATGTTGTTTCCCTTGGCTATGTGCAATATGTTTCACTGCATTAAGTTGCCACTGATTTCTTTTTAATTATATCTTTATTTAACCATGTTACTTCTATCGAGAGATATTGAAATATATGACAGTAATGTACAGATGTTAGAGTTAAAGCCATCACATCAAGCTAAGCTAAAGCTGAAGTAAGTAACTAAGTAAGTAGGTAAGTAATTTATTTCAAAAGCACATTTAAAACAACCAAAGTTGACCAAAGTTCTGTACATAGTTAAGATCACATAGAAGCACATAGAAGTATAAGATGTCAATATCAATTAAACCATTTATAAGCAATCAGTTAATATCTTTACAATTAATGTAATTCCATTTGAGTAACAACCTTCTGAAGTCCATGAAGCAGTAAAAAAAAAAAAAAGGCTCAGCTATATCCAAAACTCTGGAGTAGTTATTAGCACACAGCCTTCAGATAATAACCTATGAATGAAAACTGTTGTACATAAGCATGATATCCTAATATTTCTTGTGTAAAGAATCAGATTCAACTGGAAGGAATTTAATTCTACATAATGCACTTCAAAAGAGCGAGCCTTTGTTTATTTCCATGTGTCTAATAATTAGGTAATATAGAGTATTTTACAGTCACATGCATGTCTGCCTTCTTCCAAAGGTAGCAGAAAATGTTTCAGTGATTTTGCTTTTTAGGGTTCATTCTTTCCCAGTTCTCAGGGACCAACACCCATTTTATAAGTTTTCCATAGAGATGTTCCATGATGTCCCTGGCAAGTGAAATCTGTGTAGCCCTTAACATGTTTTTTCCTTCAAAAGCGAATGTGACAATGTCCTGTATTATTATTTAAATTTTTTTTTTTTTTTTTTTTTTTTAGCAGAGCTAGGGTTTCTCCTTATGAATGACCAGCTGAGCTTTTTATGACATTCCAAAGGCAAGGGAAGTGTTTTACGTGCCTCAGAAGAATTCCTAAAACATATTTTAGGCAAGAGAAAATGTGATAAAGAAGAAATACTATGAGTTTGGGTGGATGATTTATTGTAATGGTTAAATTGTTGTGAATTCTAATCACTCTATCTGCATAATGACATGTAAGTTAAAGGGTGAAATGATTCATTTCCTCCTCCTTTTCTATATTTGATTATAATTACTGCTCTCCATCACCAATAGGGAGTGGTATAATCATGAACTGTTTAGATAATGAGTAAGCTTACTTAAAGGTCACTGACATAATTGTGTAACAGGTATTTATTTATCCTATGTGGAGAATCTAGCAAATGCTGCTGAATCAAATCAAGCTCAATGAGGCAGAAAATTCCCCGTTTAATTGTTCTGTCAAGTGGTGGTTATATTCGCCTTCAGATCTGCAAGCATCTTTAATTCCCAGTTTCTTATTCTTCTCCTCTTTTGGCATTTATCCTTCCAGATAATCTGCTTTCTTGTGTTCCTCTACAAGAATAAAAGAAAAACATCCATCCATCCATCCATCTTCTACCGCTTACTCCTTCTTCGGGGTCACAGGGAACCTGGAGCCAATCTCATGGAGCATCGGGCATGAGGCAGGGTACACCCTGGGCAGGGTGCCAGTCCATCGCAGGGCACAATCACATACACACTCACACACACCCATTCATACACTACAGACACTTTAGACACGCTAATCAGCCTACCATGCATGTCTTTGGACTGGGGGAGGAAACCGGAGTACCCGGAGGAAACCCCCGCAGCACGGGGAGAACATGAAAACTCCGCACACACATGGCCCCGGTGGGAATTAAAAGAAAAACAGTATTATTCATTATGGAATGCTACATTTTGCGTTGCAAATCCTTATAAGGTTGTCACTTTTTTTCTCTGCTTACCTCCTCATACCTCTCTCTCAGTGAGTGGTAATCCAAAACAAAAATAAAAGAGGTAATACGTTCAATCACTCTTTTCAAGCACTTTCCTTATTGCAAATCCATCTGTGAATGTCTGTCTTGTTCTTTTTATTTTCCTTGGTTTAACTTGGCAAGAATGTAATACAGCTGCACTCGCCTTTAGTTTCTTCCCCAGTTTATTCATGACCTATTCTGACTTCCTCCCACCCCCAGGATTTCCTCAAGTGTCCAGCTGACTCCTACTCATGGTAACATACATACAAATTCTGTGTCCACTCTTCTCTACAGTATGTATGCATGAGTACATGTGGAAGGGAGAAACTGCCCCCACTGTTGAGAATAGTTTTGTGGAGTTTGGTCCAACCCCAAACCCGCCCCCATCTTTGGAGCCATAATCAACAGGGTGTCCCAAAAGTCTACATACGTAGTGGAAATGAATACTTTTAGCAAAATGTCTTCCAAAAATGTTCATACTTAGTTTATATGATATATTTTATTTCAGATAGCCTTTAAGAATGCCTTTCACAAAAGAAGAACCTATTGAAATAATTCTCATGGCTGTATCGGGAAGCTGTCCCAAAAAATGTTGCCAAACTTATTAACAACTTCAAAAAGACTGAAAGTGTTGCAGACCAACCTAAAAGTGAACATGCATGAACATCCACTGATGAACGCACAACTGACGTGGTGCTGGCAAACATAGTCCCATACGTAAAGTCTTTTTTGTGTGTGTGTGTGTGTGTGTGTGTGTGTGTGTGTGTGTGTGTGTGTGTGTGTGTGTGTGTGTGTGTGTGTTCCATCTCTTTTAGGTTTACTTTAACTGAATTGGTGGATGTCAGAGGGGTGTGTTTATTATATTTTGCCTTTGATCAAATGCCAAACTGTCTGAGAATAGCCCCTTGTAGGGAGGATCTGTCTTAACAGATCCTTGTGCGGATGTACTTGGAAAAACACAGACCATAGTCTCGCCTGGCATAAATATCACAATAGCAATGACTAGTGGTTATTAGTGAATGTGAGTGCCTTATTAAAGCAAAAATGTATGCAAAAGGATATGAAATGAAATTCTGGTGAAAATGTCTATTTATGGTAGCAGAATAATTTATTGACTGTCCCTTTTGTGTCATCTAATATCTCATCATTGTTAAGACTCCCTTTTCTGATAATTGTTGTGTTCCTTGTTTCCTACTTAAACTTTTTAGTTGTGCCTCAAATTGAATACCACAGAGCTGTTACCTAAACACATTTATTAAACACTAAGATTAAGACCCAAAACATAATTTTATGTTTTTTACATGAGAGATCAATAAAACATAAATACTAACTGTTTTGTACTTGATGGTGTTGATTGCATTCAGTGCTACCTGACGTTAGCTAGCTAACTTAACCAACAGTTTTTGCTGTACTATGCACAATTGTAGACAATAGTGGTACTACAGATTTTGATAGCTACTGTATATCTGCCACAAGCCTTGGCCTTCCTTAATGTTAGGATGATAGGAATGCTTAGAGCAAAAAAGTGTCCACATTTGTTTTGTTCTGTGAATACAGTATATCATTTGGGCCCTTATACTACATTACATTTGTTCTATGTGAGTACACCGAATAGTACATTATTTGAGACACAGACTCTTCTCATTGTTTTTGCATATGATTTAAAGCTGTCAATCTCTCTATGTGCTTCCTTTTCTTAGTTTCGTCTGTTTCTTAATAAGTTCCCTATTTATAGTGTTATCTGGTCTTAACACTAATCTTTTCACAGGCTTACTGTCTTTCCGTGTGTCTAGTCTGTACCTGCCTGGCTGACACTGCCCTTATTACACATCACACTGAGTCAACACACTTCTGCTGATGAGTCAAAGAAGACCGTTATTGTTAGACTACATCATAGTTGATCTGCTTCATATAATTATTGATGTGCCAAAAAAGCCAACTGACTGTCACATCAGTATTTCATTAAATCACATTCAGAGAGATTAATTACAATGACTGACTTTCGCACCATGATACACATTCCTTTTTTTTTGTGAACGAAATAGAGCAATATGTGAATAATAATTCCCGAATGCGGTGAAAACCTGGTTCATGTGAGAATTCAGTATGGAAAAAAGAATGGGAATACGTTTCAGGAATGTGGCCTAAATTCCACAGGCATCTGTTATAAACTTTGTTGCAATTTGTCCAGCTTATTGCAGCTGCTTAGCATGCAGATTGTTTATCAGTGTGATGGCATAATAGCAAAAATATTTCCACATTACCTTTTGTTGAAATTATTTTACCACTGACAAATACTGAGAAGGCTGCATTTTCTATTGTTAAAAAAATGAAAAGTAATTATAAAACAAATATTAAAACATGAACATTTCTTGATATTTTGCCTTGTACATTCAGTCTGAAGTCACTTGCAATGACTGTCATTTGAAGTCACCTGAAAATAAGGACTGTTATACCATGAATCCTTTATCATGCTCCAGATTATGTGGGCACAGGCATAACCAGTCCTCCCAACTAAATATTTTTAGTACAATGAAAGATTTAATAAGCAATTTACAGGTTCGGGCAGTTCACAGCCTATCAGTGGAGATTATGACAAGCGTTTATGGTGAACTACCTTTACATTCCTGTAGCATGTACAAACAGGAGAGCTACATAGCAAAAGAATAGATATTCTAAACAATCATCAGCAAGCCATAATAATAATCATAATCATAATAAAGGAAATACATTTCATTATGATTCCCTTATCTGATACTATATATTAGTTTACATGAACAAACTATGTACTTCGCATGAATACACTATAACTCTATATATATATATTTTTTTTAATAATTAAACCAACAGCCTGAATAAAACAAAGTTCATGCCATCACCAGTATGAGCTCCTTTTTGATTATATGTAAATTTGTTAACTGCAAAATTCTAAATTGAATAGCAATATATACAGTCCAATATTCACACCAGATTTCAGTAAGTTATCAGCATTTGGGATATGCTGTAGTGTAATTTTGAATAATTTACAAGGACTTAATTTACGTGAATTATTTTTAGTTATTTACTAAATAAACATTAATCAGTGGGGTATATTTCACTGACATTTCAACAAAGGTCAATCAGTACATGTGGTAACTTATTTTGTTACTTGGTTAACATCACATACAGTTTATTAATGCAGTATATAATGTTAGTTAAGGGAACCTTAATGTAACCATAATTTTAAATGATTTTAGGAATATAAAAAGCTACCGTTTCTGGTGGTTTGACCTTAAAATGTCAATAAGACAGCACATGGGTTTAAAACCATATTTGGAACACAATCTGTGAGTCACTGTAAGGCAGTGCTAAGATATCGCAAAAAAAAAAAACAGTAAAAGACTTTTGAAATTCTGAATGAAACAGTGTAACAATAATGACACTCACATAGGCACACTTATTTTTGAACTTGTGTGATGAAACATCACGGGAAAACGTTTTCTGAGTAGCAGTAGTTATAAAACTGTCTTGGAATGGCTTGTTTTTAAAGCTTAGTTAAAATTCTCCTACATAACTGTACATTCCTTCACAAAGATGCAGATGTATCATTATGGATGTATGGTACCAGGCAGGAACAGGACAAATGAAGGTGGGATGTAGGAGGGAGAGAGAGAGAGAGAGATTGGCAGTGTTATCGTCCCACTTGATGTAAAGTGCTTACATGGTTACACATCCATCCAAATACTGTATGTGATGAATCACATACAGATGAATCACATGAATCTGCTTGAACAGCCTTTTTTGTTTTTTCCACTTTGTGGTTACATTCATGTTCACATTTGTAAAAGTAATTCCCCTGATCTACAAGACCAAATGTGGCTCTAAGCGGATAAACATGCTTTGTCAAATCCAGTTATTGTGCATAGTGCCAAAGGCAATGACAAGTGTATTGTGTGCCAAAAGGGGCCCAAGTATAAGCTGGCGCATTTAATGTTGCCACAACATTTGGATTCTGGGCCAAAATGTCCTAAAAGCAGCCAACCATATTTAATGCCTGTACAGTATTTCAGTATGTTCCTTCCTCAGAAATGGATTTTGAATGGTGGATGTGTTCTGGCAGCCAGATTCAGATAAAGTTTTCAACATCAATTCCTTGAGGGTACGTGGGCCAGATGAAACAGTTGCTTGATGCTCTCTGAGTTAAACTTCATGAAAGATATTAAAGAATCTGTTGAATCAATGCATTGTAATCCTGAATCTGAATTGTGTTTGTTTTTCTGGCTTTAAGGTAACATTCACTTTGACTTGTCTTAAATTTTCACAGAAGATGATGAGCCCTGCGGGCACGGCTTAGTGGTTTGCCTTGCACCACTGGGGTTGGGGGTTTGAATCCATGCAGAGCTTGTATGTTCTCCCTGTGTTTCAGGGGTTTCCTCCGGGTTCTCCGGTTTCCTCCCTCAGTCCAATGACACGCATGCATTTCCAAACTGTCCATAGTGTGTGAATGTGTGTGTGATTGGCACCCCATCCAGGGTGTCCCCTGCCTTGTGCCCCGAGTTCCCTGGGATAGGTTCCAGGCTCCCCCATGACCCTGTGTAGGATACGTGGTATGGAAAATGTATGGATGATGAGCCCTCCCCTTAGTTGTGACATGCTACAATCAACACAAATCAGTCTTAAGTCAAATTACAATGCAACTTTTAAATTAAATTCAATTAAAATGTTCAAAATGTTGCAGCACAGTAGCCTCTGCCAGCTCCAGTGTCTGCACTATGATACGTAGCTCATGTTCTCCTAATGTCCACGTGGGTTTTTCCCAGGTTCTCTGGTTTCCACCAACCTCCCAAAGTCATGCCAGGACGTGTGAGTGTGTGAATGTGTGTTTATGGTGCCCTGCAATAGACTGGCATCCCATCTTGGGTCTATTCCTACCTCACATCCAGATCCACTGTGACCAGGATAAAGTGGTTACTGAACATATATGAATGAAAAAATTCTGCTTGTTAATATGATCTTGACGATAAGACACGTTGTCCTCTCTGCAGGACTACAAAGAATTTTGTCTTTTGAAAGTGTTTTGTCCTGACTAGCCTTAAATAGTCATTCCTTTCAGTTACATCTGAACCTACATGCTTTACACTGTTTGACTTTTTTTTCTGTTAAACTGTACATGACTCATTCATAATCGCCTTGAACCCGATTTGAGTAGACAAAAACGCTTTTCACTGCAAATTAAAGACAAGACCTTAAATAAATTATTTGAGTCAGTGCCGCCCCCTTCTGCCCAACCCGGGTATCACACTTTTATTCTTGCTTGTTTTTGTTCAGTACATTTCCTCATTGTCAGTTATTTATGTGTCAGCCATTATGTGCGACATGCACCATTGCAATCTCATTTTCGTTGTTTAAAGTTTTCGAATTGAAAGTTTAAGGTTCTGTAAACCTTAAAGTGGGTTAAATGAGTTTGTAGGCTTACGACTGAGAGGGTTTGGATTGGACACGTACATGAGGGAGGAAACGTTACGTGTTGAAAAACTGAACTTTGATTTGACTCATAAGTAAGTACGTGGATAGAAATGGATGTTACGGAGTGAAACACGGGGCTTAAGGGCCAGCCTTGGGGAGCATGGACTCACCAGATGAAGGAAGCTCGGGTTTAGCTTTAGGTAAGTGGACGGGGCTCATGCTAGCTTTGTTAGCAGCGTGAAAACTTCCTCCAGGCAACTTGTTTAACTAACCAGCGTTAGCTTTCTGAAGGAATGTGGGATTTAGTGATGTAGCAGAAAGTACCCATTACTGTGGTTGCACTAAAAACTGTGTTTACACTTTATCTTTGTTAACTGTCATTACTAAGAACTGCTTTTTAGTCTGCAGAGTTTTATGTTGTTAAGTAGAATAGTATGAACACTAAGGCTAAATTCACACTAGGTCTCACATTAGGTGTCAAACGAGGTTCAAGCTGATGTTTACTGAAAGTAGGTCTGACAATAACAGGGAACTCAGAGTGCTCACACTTTTCAGTCTGGTTGTCGTATCCCTTAAATATAATAACTAATAATAATTAGTAATTATATATATATATATATATATATATATATATATATATATATATATATATATATATATATACACACACATACACACATTATCAGATTTTTTTATTTATTTGATGACTTCTACATTATCGAGTCAGTACAAAAACATTTTAGATTTCCAAACATTAGATTTCCAGCACAAAATTAAATGTTACCAAAAAAATGTTTGTATGTCAATAAAGAAAGTAGCATATTATGTAAGAGACCACTTTTCAGACAAAAGACACAATGAAGGCTGCTGGATTTTGCTGCAAAAATAAGAAACAAGTGTGTATATATATATATATATATATATATATATATATGTATGTGTGTGTGTATATTACTGAATAATAAGTTTGCTTTCCTAAGTACAAATTTGTAATTATATGTAATTCCTAGTATAATAATTATAAAGTTTACTGTTACTAGAGTTTTTACTCTGTCACTTTATAGCTATTTTTTTCGATACTTCGTTGTGTATGCCAGCATGTGCTACTTAAATTAATTATGCGCTGTTTTTTTTTCTTTTCTTAATAGATCCAGGAGGAAAAGAATCCAAAATAAATGGCAAAGCTGAGTTAACAGCAGACGCGCTATTTGGAAGGCAGCTCAGTGAACCAGGTCGATTTGCCTACGCCGCATTGTGTGGTGTGTCTCTCAGTCACCTTTTCCCAGGAGCAGAACAAAGGTACCAGAGCAAACATGAGTTAAATCTGATCTTTTTAGTTGTACTTTTGTTTGTTAGATGTTTAAAGAACATCTTTGTACAACATGAATGGCATGATTTCTTTCCGGTAGGTCGTTTCGGGAGCAGTATCTGGAAGGCTTAGTGCAATGGCTGGGTCTTGATGAATCGGTCATGCCAGTGATGCAGGCCTTCCTGGCTGGACTTGGGTGTGAAGGCAGTGACACCTTCCTGTCTATTCTTCAGGCAGAGCCGCTACTCAGCACTGGATCTTTGCCTATTACACAGGTGTGTAAATGCACACGGGTTTATCAGCCCATAGTTGCGCTTGTGTAATCACAACCATGTTGGTATTGTAACCACCTGCTCTGCTCTGTTTTTATTCTATCTCAGGATCTTGTTTCCTTCTCGGTCAAAGATGGTGAGGGTCCCTTTTCATCTTTTTGACTACCACTTATGATTCCTGTTGTGAAAAACCCTCCTACTCTTCTGCTCTAGGTGAGTATGATGCCAGGGCTCGCGTCCTGATCCGACATGTCAGCTGCCTACTGCGTGTGTGTCCTCAGCAGCTTGAAGATTTTGAGGAGACGCTCGGAGAGCGGTTGAGACAGGGAGAGGAGGAGAGCGAGTAAGAGATAAACATGCATACTTTTGTCATTTATATTGGTATATTGGTTCAGATATTGAACAGCATTAATTTATTGCTGAGTAGAGTTTTTGCATCATGTGTTTGAAGGATATTGTCTTATGGAAGTAGTTCAGCCATACACAGTTTTTCACTAATGTAAATGATCACCAAAGATATTTGCCTAACAGATTTTGGACGAGAGACTTTCCTTACTTGTTATCTATATGAGTCTTGTAACTCCAGTGCAAAATCATATAAGGGGATAATTGGTTACATTTTATTTAATTTACGATGCACTAGATCCATATGAAAATATTTATGGTCTCGTGGCAAACTCATGCCTGTCTGTAATCAATGTCAGAATGATTTAGTGGATTGTCATACACCATGTAGTAACCCTGTCTGTCTAATGAATCGCTCAGATCAACAAGTAGTTAGTCTTTGAGCAGTCTTAATGAATAACAAGTAAATGACTGTTTTGTTTTATTTTTGTGCCATGTTGCTTTCAATCTGGATTTAGTCTGAGAGTAAGTACAAGGTTTGGTTTTCATCTGCTTTGCTCATGACCATATATTATTATTATTATTATTATTATTATTATTGTACACTTTTTCTTAATCTCTTCAGTTTGGGCAGTACTAAGGGGTTTAGTATTCACTAACACGGTAACAACGGTGTTCATTGTTTCTTTTTAAATAATTATGATTGTAGCAATCTGACCATTTTATAAAATAGTGTCTCTGTTCTGTTCTATTTCCGAAAATCTCTGTAGGTGTTTTGATGAATCACGGCATTCACACAGTCTAGCAAGCACACATAATTTGAAATAAATGCAGTCTTTAAGCATGTTATATCACACCTGTTTTATTTCCAAGCGAATCACAATATGTAGCTGTTTGTTGAAGTTCACTGTATTTGTGCGCAGAGAAGAGTCATCAAGAAGAAGGAAGAAAGAAAGAGGGCGTGCACTGCGGCGTTACTTGCTGATAGGTCTTGCCACTGTTGGTGGGGGTACAGTACTGGGTGTGTTTAAACAATTGCTTATTCGTTTGAATGAAAGCAATACTGCACAATGTACACTTTTGTGAATAAACAAGCATGTCATTTTCAGATCAGAATATAGTAGAAAATGTCAAAATTTCACCATATGAAGCGTGGCAACATATGAATGTTTATCAGTGCTACTATGCTGCTTGGGTGATAAAATATTTTAATTACTTATAGTTTAACTATCACCTTGCTACTGAAAACTATAAACAAACTATTGGCTACTTATAGTGACGCTCGTCTAATTAATCCGATTCAACAAATTTATATAAAATTATATTAAATGACTCATGCAGAACTGGAGTTTTACATAAGTGCAAGTAAACACACTGATCTTATTATAGCCAATATATGATCAAATTATTATGTACACTTGTACAATTATTTTGGCACTAGGATCGTATAGTCGTTGTGTATCATTATTTATTCGATGCTATTCCCTAACAAAACAACGGTACAGTTCTAAAGGTAACGATTCATCTTAAATTTGAGTTAAATATAGATATTCAATGCAAAGGGTGTCCATAAACTTTTGACCACGTAGCGTATCCCAGTAATGGCTGGTCAGCAACATTGCATGCCCCATCTGTTTCAGTAGCGCATTTTAGCTGAGCGATACTTAACGGGAAAAAATATATGCTTTGCTGTGTGTTAGGTGTGACGGGGGGTCTGGCTGCACCTTTAGTGGCTGCGGGAGCAGGTGCAGTGTTGGGTGCAGGAGGAGCCGCTGTTCTGGGCTCAGCCGCTGGTATTGCCATCATGGCCTCCTTGTTTGGTGCTGCAGGAGCTGGATTAACTGGTGAGCTGAATTCTATTGCCTTATTGTTTTTCATTTCATTACTTTTAATTATCTGGCAGGTGCTTTAGCTAAAACAGTTTGCAGTTGAAATAGGAAAGAATGCAAACATATAGTGGAGCAGTTGAAGGTTAAAGGCTTTGTTCAAGGGGCTGTCTCACTGGCAAGTCTGTTGTTTGAGCTCACCATCCATCTAATCACAAGCTTAGAATGGTTTTTGATCTCCTTGAGTTATTCTTTGCTTTTGCACTTTTGATGTTTGACTTTGTCACTACTGATATTGTGTTTTGTCATTGCTAGGTTATAAGATGAACAAACGAGTGGGTGCAATTGAGGAATTTGAGTTCCTTCCTTTGAACTCAGGGAAGCACCTTCACGTGACTGTGACTGTAACAGGATGGCTGTGCAGTGGCAAATACAGTCAGTACTCATTCCAGCTTTATTAACCAATTACAACACCGTAACAGACTTCCTATGAGTTACCTACAGACATTCTTTTCAAATATATTTCAATGAGAAATTTGTAGGCCACTCTTTCATTTTTGTTTTTTAATCTTCTGTGAACTGTGTAAGACACATTGGAAATGGGCAGAAATGACTTTAAAAGACATTTTGTCATGTATTGACCCATCTTTTTGTCTATTGTAGGTTCCTTTCAGGCTCCATGGCGCAGTCTGGGTGCCTGTGGAGAGCAGTACTGTTTGAAGTGGGAGTCCCGCTACCTACTGGATCTGGGCTCTGTCCTGGACACACTGTGGGATGGGCTGGTCAGCGTTGTGGCCCAGGAGGCCCTTAAATACACAGTGTTATCAGGTGAGTTGTTGAATTACATCATTGATCTGGATGCTATTTTGACATTATTTGAATGTACTGAAATTAGTAACTTTACATAACTTTACAGACTGACTATGGGTAATTCTAGTACATTTTATTTACATATGACAGACTCAGTGTGTTTACATGCACACAGATCATTACCCTTTTTTGGCAGTTAAATATTTCCTGATTTTTATTCATTACAGAAATAAAATGTTAGTAAACCTAACTTTACTAATGTGCCGCATGCTACTTTTGATGGGGGTGCGGTGGCTTACTGGTTAGCATGTTTGCCTCGCACCTCTGGGGTTGGGGGTTTGAATCTCACCTCCGCCCTGTGTGCATGGGGCTTGCATGTTCTCCCTGTGCTTTAGAGGCTTCCTCCAGGTATTTCGGTTTCCTCCCACAGTCGAAAGACACGTGTTGTGGCTGATTGGCATTTCCAAATTATGCAATTGATTGGATTGGCCGTTCCAAATCGCCCCTGAAAGGGTGTGTGTGATTGTGCCATTCTGCAATGAGTTGGCGTCCACTGCCTTGTGCCCGAGTTCCTTGGGATAGGATTCAGGTTCCCCTGTGTAGGATAAGTGGTACAGAAAATGGATGGACGGATGGACGGAAATGATGTTATTCGTCAACAAAACAACTGTAATTTTGTAGAACACAAAAATGTAAAGTTTAGTCTTAAATTCGAGAAGTATATACTTAATGCTTTATTGCCTGAGCACCTCTGAACATTTCTGGTCTTCCTCCTGCACAGGCATCGTTACTGCGCTCACCTGGCCTGCGTCTCTGCTGGCAGTGGCGAGCGTGATTGATAACCCATGGGGAGTATGTCTAAGTCGCTCAGCAGAGGTGGGAAAGCATCTGGCGCAGGTGCTCCGGAGCAGGCAACAGGTTTGTGAGGTGTTTTTTCACTTTACTTTTAATGACTTACAAGTGTGCAGCTCTTCACATTTGTACAGATTGTACATAAGTTCTAATTAGGATGGTATCCTTAGTGCACTCTTTTCTGCTATCTCTGTTTGAACAAAGGGCAAACGGCCTGTCAGTCTGATTGGTTTTAGCCTTGGAGCTAGAGTGATCTATTTCTGTCTGGAAGAACTTGCCAATGATCAAGGTACTTTTCTTTTGGTCTCTCATGTATGATGGAAAGGTGAAATATCAATTTGCAGTGTGTGGCTACACTTGCAAGCCTTATCTCCTCCTGCACATTGAAAGACATGTCATATCTCATTCCTGGCCAGGTAGTGAAGGTGTCATAGAGGATGTCGTTCTGCTCGGAGCGCCTGTGGACGGATCAGAGAAAACGTGGGACAGGCTCTCGAAGGTTGTTGCTGGGAAGATTGTCAACGGTTATTGCAGGTTAGGAGAAGACATGTTGCATTTATATCTATATTTCAAGAATACATTGGAATTGATGGGGGTGGGGGGTTTCTCTTTTTTTTTTTTTTTATTTTTTTTTTTTAGGGGAGATTGGCTTCTTGGATTTGTGTATAGAAGTTCATCTGTTCAGCTGTCTGTGGCAGGGCTACAGCCAATCAGCTCAAATAATCGCCACATATTTAATGTGGATCTGTCTTCTGTGGTGAGTAAAAGGCCAACATACAATCACCAACTTCATAGGAGCACATTCCTCTTAATGAATATTCTAATGAATATTCTAATGAATATGGGTTGGAGCTATATAACCACCTTCAGCATCTATCTTTAGAATGTTATGGGATTACTGTATCCCCAGTTTAATCATGGGATCAAAATATGCACAGCTCTACTAAATTATTTACAGGTGTTTTGGGATCTGTAAATTTACATAAGTACACTAAACCTGGATTTGAAAGTCATGGCACAAAGTATAGCCAGCCACAAATGATTACATTCATATAACATAGCAGTCATGCTGTCGAGAATGACGGTTAATGATGCAATGAATACATTTATGGGAAAATGCATTTAAAGAAACAGACTATTCAAATATAGTTTATTTTATGTTACACAAAATAACACCGTACGATTCACCTAGGGCTGGGCGATATTACTGAGCAAAAAAAATTATAACTTTACATAATGCAATTTTAAATAAATCGCATAATTTTTCAAAGTTTTTTATTCATTCGAATGAAAATGTAGATGTGCAAAAACAGTAACAGCACCATCTATAGCAAATAGTGCCAACAACGGTTCTTTTCACTAAAGAATATTTACAGAAAGGAGAATCTTCATATTCTTCTTTAAAAAAACAACAACATTGTTTGCATAACTTGGTGAACACTTGTTTCTCAGAGTAATTGGGGACCACGTCTTTCATGACATGAAATGCCACCGCAACTGAGAAGCCAACTTGGGGTATTCTTCTCAAATCCGAGTTCGTTCCCCGTTTACAGAGTGCCGTCAAATCAGCATGGTTGCGCACAGCATCAGAAATACACAAAGTAAAACATCTTACCTTTAAATAATTTATACTGTATATACAAGTATTAGCTTTAGATTAATCAACATAAAGACTCGTATTCATTTGTTCAATCTAAAACATGCACTATACAGTTTGCTGTTCGAGAGAGATAATTTACATCACTCATCTGAGTTAGCTGCCTAGCTTGTTGCTAACAAAATACAAACGTTGCTAACAAAATGCAAACATGGGGGCATCAACCGTTGAATGTGCTGAAGTCGAAAATGACATAATTCCAACTGGGGAATTACCGCTTAGGATGTAATGCGGCATTACATTTTATATAAACTTATTCATCCGACTTGTCAAACTTATCAAATTCCATATCTCCTGAAGTGATATTTGAACCTTTCTTTGCTGTGAGCTCAGACCTCAGTGAAGTGCTGCCTGTTTATCTTGGCTATTTTTTATTATTTATATATATATATATATATATATATATATATATATATATATATATATATATAACACGCGTACATAAATATATAATAACGTACAATCTCGATTAGAACATTTTGAAAATCGCGCTAAAACCAAAAAAAAAAATAATAATTTAATAAAATTTAATCGAATTAACCAAATTAATCGTGAAAATCACCCAGCACTAGTTTCAACCCTCTTTCTGCTGCAGTTTTGTGAGAGGTCACTCTGCCTTGTTTATTGAAGAGCACATAAAACAAGAGTCCATGTGACTGAAAGTAAATAAAGAATTATGTGATAAGGAAACTAGGGATGCACCGAATGTTTGGCAGCCGAAATTATTCAGCCGAAATAAGTGAAAAGGTCGAATAAATTTGACCGAACAATCATGTGTTTGATGACGTGACCAAATAGCCTAGCAACCAGAGTGAGACGCGCGAATGTCACGACCTCCACTTCCGGCAGTGCGCTCTGAGAGATGAGGGGGCCCGTGCGCGCGTGCACGAGCTACGTGCACAAGTGGTCAGCGAGCTCATGTTCTTCGGATGTTGACAACCGTGACATTGTTTACTGTGGACACGTGCGATTGTTTTGTTTCTGTTCTGGAGTATTCTGTCACGTCGCGAGACGTAAGGGAGTAGAGTATGGAAGCAGGTAAAGACTATCAACAAATCCAAATCGTAATCCAAAAAATGTAGTCAAGTCAGGCAAAGGGTCGGGCGATCGGCAAACAATCATAAATGGGGCAAAGCAGGAATCAAAGTCGCGGTCACTGAAAACAGGGTCAAACCACAAAACAAGAAACATGAACTAGTACTATGGACTGGGAGTGGAAAAACCAGCGGGGAATAAATGAACGAATCTATAGTTTAAACTAACTAAATCTGTCAAGGTCATAACATTAACAACGTATCTATACTATATCTACTATACTATATATAATACTCTGCGAGGTGTACAGGGACGCGAGCGGTATATATCCCCAATATAATCAGCCGTATATAACTGAATATAACCATTTTTTGCACTCTTGTCAATGCACTTTTTAATGCACTTTTTTGTTGTAGGCTACAGAGTGTTACATTCTCTCAGCAGTCACTTATAGGCCTAACATCGGCGGCTCAAAGATGACTACATAAAAATATTTTTATTTTACTAATTTATTTATTTAAAGTTATATTGTGCCTTGTTTGTAGCCTATGCCTGCTGGAATGAAAAAAAATGTTCAGTGTTAAATAAATATTTTGAATTTGTAGTTTTTGTAATTGATTTTTTTTCTTTGAAAAGCAAGACAAAATAGTAAGAAGCACATTTTGACTATTTAATTTATGCAATGGTGAAAAAAATGGCAAAATAAATGGAAAAAATGCGAAAAAATGTGTTCGGTATTCGGCCTTCGGCCTAGTTTTTCATTATATTCGGCCAAGAATTTTCATTTCGGTGCATCCATAAAGGAAACCCATTCATTGATTAAAAGCTGCAACAGAACCATGGTCAATCAACAACAGAGTAGTAATCAGAAGAAAGATGCAGCATAAAAGGCACACAGTATCAGGAACACAGCAGAGAACTTTGTCTGAAACCAGTATCAGTATTATTGGGGTTTTTTGTTCTGTGTTTTTGTTTTTTTTGTGCATAGGCACTCCTGCTGGTATGGTATGTCATTACTTGTTATTGCAATATCGGATATTACGGCAATTCTCCTATTGCAAAAGGCTGCGAATTGCAATTGAGCCCTCTGATAAATCACAGCATTTCTTTAATTCTGTACTGCGAGTGCAGTTCAAATAGTTGGAGGTTCAAAATATTGCAGGTCAATATTAAAATACCACAGATACAGTTTATAGCAGTAAAATTGCAGTATGGTGTGGTGGTCTGGGAAGACACTTCACATGGTAAAATCTTTTAATATTTACTTATGAACTAAATTATGTTTCTCTTTTGTGCATATCTCAGTCACAAGTAAAGTTATGTAGTTAATAAAACATAACAGGACATGCTGTTATGGGCAAATAATTAACAACGCGATGGTATGATGACCCAGAATTTATTCTTTTCCAAGAACCCTACATCCCGAAATGTTTTATTCCTCTTATACCACAGCAATTTATCAACGATTACTTTATGAAATAATAACAGATCACACTCTTAACCCTTTTATAGTTCTATTTAAAGTTGTGGAACGCCTGCAACACAAGTTACTGTTATCACTTATGTTATAGCAGCCATAAACAGACGTCCCCTCACCAGCCTCTCTCTCTCTGTTCATCTACTGAAGTTAATAAGGCGAAAAAATGCAGCTTGTCGTGTTACCAAGAAACTAGAAAGCGCAAAACCTTACTGACTGTTACAATCCACTGACACCCGAGACACTATACGAGTCCCTGTGAATGAGTTGTTACTATTCAATGATAATGTATTGAAATGACTGCATTAATATAAACCTGTGATTTGAATTACAGCCAGCACTATTGTCAGAGCTGCTGTTATAGAAAATTAATCAACATCTTCTGATCAATCTGATTCAAGAATTCAGCAATGCTGTGGTATAAAGCATTTTAAAGTCATGTTACCCAAAAGTGAAAAGATAGTAAATTGCAATTAAATAGTCTAAACCAGCTCCACTGAAAGACATCAACACACATTTATTTCATTTGCATTTATTTTAACATGTAATAATTTTTTTTTAAATTATAAATGTGACCATGAAAAATGTGTGTTTTTCCTGTCTTTATTCATAGATTATATTTTTGCAACAGTGTTTGTAATACTGACTAATTAAAAAAAAAAAAAAAAAAAGCCACCTACTCTGTGCACTTTGCTTTTCTGGAGCTCAATTAATAGATATTGTATGGTAGCACTACTTGTATTGTTCTCTGCTTGATATATCACTTTGTTTGTATTTCTTCATTTGTAAGTCGTTTTGGATAAAAGCGTCTGCTAAATGAATAAATGTAAATGTAATTTTTTCAGAAAGCCCAGACAAATTTAGAAATCTATCTTAAAGTTTCGGTATCAAATTATTCTATAGGAAGGAAATCCCAATAGTTTTTTTTTTTTTTTTTGGTCGAGTTGGCTGTTTGCCAGAATTTAGCTGCAGCAACATTTGATGGGTTTTCCCGGGCCACCCAATATATTGTTCAGTTCACAGTCATTAAACGGAAATGAATCCAGGGACATTGTTTACTTTTTAAATTAATGTGCATGAAATACAATAGTAATGAACATACATTCTCCTCCGAAACTATCGGAATGGCAAGGCCAGTTATTTTATTTTTTGCTATTCGTTGAAGACACTATGGTTTGAAATCAAAAGATGTATTTCAGAATTTCAGCATTTATTTCCTGATATTTACAATTAGCTAAACAACTTAGAACATGACACCTTTTTGTTTGAATCCTCCCATTTTTCAAGTGATCCAAAATATTGGAAAATGTGACTGATGGGGATTTTTTCAATCGATTGTTAGATCGATTGTTTAAAGAATTAATATCTCTGAATGTCTACTCTTGTTTTGAGCCCTGGGTTTCGCCTGTGAAGACTGCATTTAACGATAAACCAACATGAAGATGAGAGAGCTGGAACAAAAGCAAGCCATTTTGAAGCTGAGATAAGAGGGAAATCAACGAGAGCCATTGCTCAATTGGGCATAGTTAATACAACAATTTGGAATGACCTGAAAATAGAAACAACCCAGTGGTGTGAAGAAAACCCCCAAAATAACAGCCAGTCACATCACCAAAAACCTCCACAGGGCAAAGGGTGAAGGTATCACAATCCAACGTTCACAGAAGACTTTGAGAGCAGAAATATAGAGGACATAACACAAGATGTGAACCACCCCTCAACAGTAAGAATGGGAAAGCCAGATTGGAAATTGCAAAGAGAGATGAGCCTCAAAAGATCTCAAACCAAGATTAACCTCTACCAAAGTTATGGAAAGGCCAAAGACCTGCTCATGATCCAAAACATTCAAGCTCATTGGTCAAGCACAGTGGAGGTGTTATGGCTTAGGCTTACATGGCTGCTTCTGGAACAGGCTCACTAATCTTTATTGATGATGTAACTCAGCAGACTGAATTCAGAAGTCTGCAGAAACATTGTGTCTGCCAATGCATCCAGTCTAATTAGGAGGAACATCATCATGTAGCAAGACAATGAGCCAAAACCCAATGCCAGCACAACAAAGGACTTCACCAGAGAAAAAAGTGGAAGATTTTAGACTTGCCAAGTTAATCAGCAGACATAATTGATCATGCATTTCACTCCCTGAAGAGGAGACTGAAGGGAGAAAGCCTCACAAAAGAGTTATGTTTTGTGTACCTTGTGTGTAATTGAGTTCCTTACTTAAGGACCCAGCAGTGGGCCAATGTCTTAATCACTGAGCTACTACTGCCCCAGGAAGAAAAATGCAACAGTTTGGTGATGCCAGTGGGTCACCAGCTTCATGCAGTCATTGCTAGCATGGGATATGCAATCAAATATGAAGCGTTATTTACTTTCAGTTACTGTGAGACTGTGGCTGCATCCGAAATTGCGTACTGTGACATGGTTTGAATATGTCCCAGACATACTACATCCGCCATGTTGGCATTGTCATGTGACATTCCACGTCATCATAAAAACAAAAAATTACCAGATTAAAGCTACCACACTAATGGCAAAATGCACATCAAGATCATTAACTGAATTGGTCATTTAATGCTGGCAGTGTTAACAGACTGAGTTAAATTCATTACCGTTAGCTTGGCTAGCTAAGGCATGAGGGAGATCACAAAAAAGCTTTCAAACACTGTGACACCTGTTTTCTTGTTTAAACCTTGAACAAGTTAATAATTTATTCAGGTATTGTTAAACAAGTCTTGTTTAACCAAGGTTTAATACTTACAAAGACCTGAAGCGCTGTCTTCCATGATTTTTTTTCCTGAGCTCGTCCGCACCAGTCCTGTTGCATTATGGGACTGTTTGACTCACGTAGTGTCCATCGGTTGCATACTGCAAAATCTCGCCGAAAGCAGTACGCCATCCGGGTATTTCTCGCCTACCGAGAATTCGGACATACTACCCCTCTGGCGTACTGCTTTTCACCTACTGTGTAGTAGGGTAGTATGCGATTTCAGACACAGTACTTTTCTCACCTAAAAATTGGGTTGTCTGCCACTAGCCATGTTCTAAGTTGTTTAACACATCTTGATGTAAATATCAGGAAATGACCTTACCATTCCAGTACTTTCTGGGTACTGTAATTGTATCAAAATTCCTAAACGATAGCAGATCTAACCTTTGCCCTAGCCTTTCTTTAAACATAGAATTTGCTCTTTTCCAGGTCAAAGGTCACTTGGACTACATGCGTCAGATGGACACTATCCTTGTAGCAGTTGGCATTCCTACCAAGGAGGGAGTTGAAACTACACCTGGCCATCCTCACTCGGTGATGTTAAGTGAGGGGAAGCTGGACACTCCAGAGGCTCAGACCTTCAAAGAGAATGGACAACATGAGGAAAACCTTATAGAGGCTTCAAACAAAAGTGAGGAGACTAACGTGAAGAATGAATTCACAGAGACTGAAAGAGAAGAACAACGTGCTGGGAGAGCGCAGGAAAACGGCTGGGATATTCCAGACATATCTGACTTGCTAGACTCATTAAGTGTCTCAGAGTCTGAGCAAAAGGACAGCAGTTTTTTCACTTGCACTGAGAGCTTTGCAAGGTCAGGCCATCAGTGCACACAGGAGGGTCAAAGTGACACAGACAGTGAGTTAATTTCCTGGGAATGGGACACCAATCACTGGACTACAGAACATACGATCACACACCACTCTAAAAGTACTGAATGTCCCACGCAGAATCAAGTAGCCAAAGGCAAACAGCCTTGTTCTGCAACACTGCCTACACACTTGCTTAAAAGCCCGGTCACAGAACAGACAACAACAGAGCACATGGATTCAGATGAGATTAAAGGTTAAATCAGTGCCTCATGGTCCTTCTACTGGACTACCAATATGCTGCTGTTTAGTGCTTTTTTGCTGTTAAACACCTGATACATCTTGACTGCTAATTATAAAAGCTTTCAAGAGTTGATTCAAGTGTGTTATAGCAATAAAAAAACATAAAAGTAAATGAAACAGTGGTGCATACTGGAATAAAACAAACTGGAATTTTATTTGGAAGCTGAAATTTCTTTAAACTTGTCTCAATTAATGGAAAATCATTTTTATGTTAATTTCTGACACTGTGAAGTAGATACAGTTCATTTTGTGCAAACTCCATTCTGGAAATTAGGGCTGCACCATGTATTGTTTGTTAATCATGTAACAACACTGCTATTTAATTAGCCTGAAACATTAAAATGAGCCCATTGTGTACTGTGAACCTTCTGACCAATCATAGAGATCATAGAGATTCAAGATATGTTTTCTTTGTGTTCATCAATTTACATATGCTATTTTTCTTCATGCAGATTTAGTCGAAATTGTCTAAACCGTTTCCTGAAAGCCAACGTAAAGTCTTAATTAAAAAACGTATGGTTTAACAACAACCACTTGAGTTTATGGTATCGATTCGTTCATTTCTTTCACTTTCATCTTGTCTTCCATCTGTTGTTGTGGTTGTTATGGCAATGCTAGTAGCAATAGGTTTGTTGCTGCCTGTGTAATTCAGTTTTAAATGCATCATAGGCTTTGTGCATGCTCATCCTCAAATCGTGATGTTGTCTTGGTTTGGTTGTCTTAACACCGCCCCCACACAGTTTTGGCAAGGATGATGATTTCAACATGCGGCCTTAATAGAATGTTAACACTTCTGTTACCGCCATGTTTTCTTCCTATTGTGTGTAAGGTATGTGCATTCATATGTCCACAGTGGGTTTTTTTTTTTTTGTTTGGTAGTATTTTTGCTCAGTCTATCAGCAGGAGCACCCTCAGTCTAGCGTATCTACCTGGTTGGGCAGAAGTAAAGGCAGGTGAATCTCGGCGTGTTCGGCATCAAGCAGGTTTACGGCGTCTGTGGCTGTAGCAGGAGGCTGTGGCGGTTCGGAAGCAGTCGATGGTGGCTCTATCTGTAATTGAGGCTCTCCTGAATTGCGCAGAGAAAGAGAGAGTGGAGGAGACGGACGTCTGGGGATGTGAGAGGTACAGCAGCATGGCAACAGTCGCCCCAAGGCTCTCTTAAAATCCCGCATGAAAAGTGGGTAGATAATAGGGTTCATGGTGCTGTTACAGTAGCCTAGCCAAGTAATGGCATCAAACAGAGAAGGAGGCACGCACTCGCACACAGCCTAAACAAACAACACACAAATGTCACCATGAGGAGCAAGAACGGGGTCAATATGCATATCAGTCTAGAAGAAAGGAAAAGGTCACTGATGTCTAGTGTGTGCAGAGAAAAGGTGAAGGGGAGGCTTGAGGGAAGATGAAAAGGGTAGGAAAGTGTATAAGAGAGAGAGAGAGATATTCACACACCATATTGAGTGTGAAGGAGGGAAAGAGACAGACGGGGCCCAAAACGCTCCATGCCGGCGGTGTTTTCTGTGGGCGAAGAGTGTCAGTGCAGATGGGGGGTGTAAACTGGTGGATTAGTGAATGCAAAATGGGTCTAATTACAGATTTAAATAGGGGAGTTTATATGTCTTTCAAACATCAGGCCATCATGCATTGTTTGAGCTGGTGTTGACGTGTGTAATTAAGCTTAATTAGAAAGAATGTGTGCCTTTCGAGTAAACTTAAAAAGGTCAAAAATCAGGTATGGAACAAATGGAAAGGCAATTTGTAATGACCAAGGAGTTGGGGATGCCTACCTGTGCCATATTGGTGATGAAGAAGGGAAGCCATGCACTGAAGAACAGTCCCAACAGCACTCCCAGTGTCAGACTAGCCTTCAGCGCCTTCTTCCCCTGCCTGTGAGCCAGACGCCGTTCGCTGTTTACCGAGAGCTGTGAGAGGGAAGGCCACACGCATTCATACAGACTTGACTAATGTTTAATTTTTTTTTAAATGAGGTATGTTGGCAGTGATTGCTTATGTTCTCAGAAAATTATTTTGTTTAGTTTTCAAGAGCATTATGAATACACTCTTTGGACTTTTTTTTTAAAGCCCTTTCAAGGTTTTTCTTTGATTATTTGAAGGACATCACCAGCAATTGCTTCATTTTTATATACTGGAAAATACAGTAGACGAGCAAAAAGACAGGGTTACAGCAAGAACATATGGTTGCGTAATTTACTTGCACTTTAAAAATTTGTCCAACAATTTCAACTTTTTAAAAATTTATTTCATTTTGCCTTCGTTCACCTGTTTCTATACCACGCATCACTGCTCTCACTTCCTTAATTGCCTGATTTATGTTCTCACCGGAGCCTGGCGCATTACTGGAGGATCCTGGTGGCTGTAGTCATCTACTTCTTGAGCAGCGTGTCCGAGTGACGGAGGACGGGACGGTTCTCCAGGTGAATGTTGCGGGTATGGAGGATATGTGAGAGCCTCTACTTGACGTGCCTGCCTCCTTGCGGCCAGCAGGATGCGGCAGTAAGTGAAACAAATGGCCGTCGAAGGAAGGAAGAAAGTGAGGAAAGTGGCAACCAAGGCAAAAGGCAGAGTGACTCGCAGATGGCATTGTAAAGACAGTGTGCCTGAGTTGGAGAGCTGGAAGTATGACGGTGGATAGTAGGAGCTCAACCATGGGACTGTGGTGTTGATCATGCCATTCCCGGAGTGGTCCTGCATACGGCCCAGACTGTGCCAGTCCATCTCTATTGGCAGGAAGGAAGTTAGTGCTGCCAATCCCCAGGCACCACCCACGAGCAGCAAAGCCCGGGGAGGGGTCATGCGCTGCTTGTAACGCAATGGAGAGATAATGAAGAGGTAGCGGTCCAGGCTGATCACACACAAGTTCAGGATGGAGGCGCTGCAGCACATGACGTCAAAGCAAAGCCAGACCGGGCAGAACCCGGGAGAGAGCACCCAGGTGCCGCAGAGCACGTTCAGCATGGCAGGTGGCATCACCACCAGAGCTACCATCAAGTCAGATAGAAAGAGGGACACGAGGAAGCAGTTTGACGTGCAGCGCAATGAGCGGTGGGCGAACACAAGCCCTATCAACAGGATGTTCCCACAAGCTGTCACCAGAATAATGAGGGACATAATGACTGCCAGGAGCCACAGACCACTTCCATTGATGTTACGATCCACACCTTCTGCCAACGAAAAAGTGGAGTCATTCATCGTACAACCCCACCTGCGGCGCCCGGTCTCATCTGTTGTCTTTCAGCCACATGGAGATAAAGTGGCTAAACAAACATCTCCAATTTACCTGGTTCAGAAAGTCTGCAGGTCACATGCTTCTCAGGTGAGCAGTGATGGCATGCTGCATTTGTAGGAATCCACTCCAGTCTCTCTCGAGCATGGTTAGATCAGTTTCTCGATGTTGCGTTCAGAAGCTGAAGAATTCAGTTCAGAGAAAAGCTGAGTGGTAAAATTGCACATTGCCGTGTCGATGTCTGGCTTCTTCCAAGCTTAGCACCGGTGTGAGTAATCCTGTGCTTGTCAAGTGTGTTTCGAAGCACCGTGTCATGATGACACACATTGGGGGAGGGCAAGCAAGAGGTGGGCTTCACTGTGAGCGTGTGTAAGAGAGAGAGAGAGCGAGAGAGAGACGCGGTACTGTGAGAGCACAAGAATCCAGTGTTTTATACATGTAGCACCTGTTAGATAATTAAAAGGATAATGATATGCAATTTATTGCTATTATAAACTCCAGTTAGTGTATGTGCATTTGTGTAGTGTTGTATCTGGAATTGTCTACTGGTGTACTACAGCTTTTTGTGTTAGTGCACTTCTTTTGTTTTTTTTTTCCTTCCTCCTTCTGGCTCTTAATCCCTGTGTCTTCCACTCCAGTGTGCCGCCTAACTGAGCATGCTGTTACCGAGGACAGAACGTGTCTGAGCATCGCACTCTTAATGCATGCTTTCACAGTCAGCGCTAATTCTGAATTAATGAAGAGTGGCCTTTTTTTAATGCTAAAGAATAATTTAGAAACATTTATGCAAAGGATTTTTAGTTTTCATGTACAGCACTAGAGCCACTTTTTTATTTATTTCTACAGTCACATTGATGTTTTTTTCCATTCTCTTTGTTCTATCTAAATTGAGTAGCTGAGTGTTTCTGGTGCAGTAAATTAATGGCATGGGAAACAGTAAGCAATTAGATACTTGAACTGACTTAAGCAAATATCTAAAGTATCTCAACATAATTAAACTCTTACGGCAAGTAACTTCTTTTTTCCTGACAACGATGTTAACTCACAAACTAGTTCAACTTCTATTATATGCTTTGTTTTGTTTTTTAAACCAGTAATTAGTTTTAGTCTGATGTCATCAGACATTTCTGTCCTATATGCACTTTGCACATTATTTTGGATTTTTATTTTTAAAAGACAATTTAGTTATATAGCACTTTACATAGTATGGGGGGTATCTCCTCAGCCATCACTAGTGTGTAGCATCCACCTGGATGATAGACGGCAACCATAGTGCACCAGAATGCCCACCACACACCAGCTATTAGTGGAGAGGAGAGAGTGATGTAGCCAATTCAGAGATGGGGATTATTAGGGGACCCTGATAGAGAAGGACCAATGGGGGAATTTCGCAAGGACACGGGTTTATACCCCTGCTCTTTTACAATAAGGGATTTTTAATGACCACAGAGAGCCAGGACCTCGGTTTAACGTATCATCCAAAAGACGTAACGTGTATATCTAACGTCATGTGTGTGTTTATAATGAAGAGGTGACTCACAGGTTCACACTTCAACGTGGAAACCAGAAGGTGCTGAATACTCGCCACAATTTCAAAAAGAGTGTTCAGGATGATTTAAAGTTTCTGA